>NC_056737.1:528938272-529238272 GCF_019279795.1 Protopterus annectens | reverse complement strand
GGAGACCATCCAGGTGCAATTAACCATAGGCAAGACTGCTCTGCAAATTGTAGCATGTTACAGGCCACCCTCACAAACTCAGGAACCTCACATGGCCTTCCTGAAAACACTAGAGGGGATAAATGTATCACCAAACACCATCATATTAGGTGACTTCAATTACCCTAATATAGACTGGGAACACTATTCAAGCCCAAACACCCTAGCCCAAAAGTTCCTGTAATTCATAAACTCAAATGCCATGGAACAACTAGTCACCATCCACACAAGAGGAGAAAACATACTTGACCTCATCATCACGGTAACATGGAGCACAATGTTCAACACCGAAGTATACCCCTCACTGGTGAGATCAGATCACAAACTAATCTCGCTGGAGGTCCTCATCCCACCCCCACCTGAAATAAAAAAGACCACAGTAAAGAACTTCTCGAAAGCCGACTTCACACTTCTAAAGACTAGTGTGGTCTCCTTTAAGGCCCCCGAGCCGACGGAAAACACTACTCAAGCCGCTGAATCACTTACAAATGCCTTCTACCAGCACCTGCAGGACTGTATGGATAAGGCAATCCCAAGCAAAACAAAGACTCTTTGTACCAAAGCAAGCAAGCCGCCCACTCTGGTGGACCCCAGCCATAAACAAACTCTACAACAAAAAGGAGGAAGCTACTACAAGATAGAGCAAAATCCTTAAAAAGGTAAGACACCCTTGATCACTATAAGTAAAACTAAGAGCTCTCATAAATCATCCAAAGCAAATTTTGAGAGAAAAAATAGCTAAAGACTCAAAAAGACAATCATAAGGCCTCTTTAGCTATGTTAGAAACCTGGGAGGAAACTCCCAGATATGCTCAGAACTAGTTCAAAATGATGTGAAGATTACTGATCCTACAGACATTGCCAACATACTGGCTGACAGGTTCAGTGCAAACTTCTCCCCCTCCCCCAAAAGGAGAGATATCTATACCAAGCATTGCAGCCCCCAAACATCTCCAACGCCTAAAGTGAGAACTGCTCTCTCCAGTTAAAAACACAGCATCCATGGGACCTGATGGTGTCCCCGGCTGTGTGGCTCCACGAACTCAACGAGGAATTAAACCCACAGCTAGGACAGCTGTTTAATCATAGTCTTACCTCTGGATACGCACTCCAGGAGTGGCACACTGCAACTGTGGTCCCACTTCACAAAGGCGTGCGCTTCCACCGACCCTGGAAATTACCTTCGGCCCATTAGCTTGACAAGCTCTTATCTGCAAAGCCATGGAGAGGATCATAATGGACCTCATAAATAAAGACATAGGGAATTTGCAGACTTTGATCCATCCCAGTTTGGCTTTGTCAAAGGCAGATCATGCCTCTAAACTTGGTTGACTTTTTCAAACAGTCACCAAAGCCATTGATGAGGGAAAGGCAGTCCATACAGCCTACCTCGATCTGGCTAAGGCCTTTGATACAATACCCCACCGTATCATTGAAAAACTCATCAGCTTAAATGTTAATCCATACATCACAAGATGGGTTGCAAACTGGTTGAGTGACAGAACCCACAGGGTCAGAGTTGCTGGCGCCATGTCAGACTCAAAGCCTGTCACAAGTGGTGTACCACAGGGCTCAGTCCTGGGCTCCACTCTTGTTTGGCATCTACTTTCCAAAGTACAAGCAAACACAGGAGGGTTATGAGCTGACAAAGTTTGCAGATGACTGCAAACTGGGCGCCATAGTAGAAAACACATCTGACACAGATATCCTTCAGAAGGGTCTCACAGAAACGGATAACTGGTGCCAGAGCCATGGCCTAAAGTTAAATGCCAAAAATGCATAGTCATACCCTTCGGGAAAAACAAGGTTACCCCTAGCTACCAAATAGGTGGCAATCCACTGAGTACAGAAGAAGTTATCAGGGACCTGGGGACCCAGGTTGATAGTAGTCTGTCATTCGACACCCATGTAGCTAAAGTAGTTAGGAAGACCTTCACATTGCCCACCTTATCATGAAGGATTCTCATCTAGACAAGCGGAGGTCATAGTCTCCTATACTCATCACTCATCAGACCAATGATTGAGTACAATGCCCCATCTCGAATGTATATCTGACCCGACACTTGCAGCAGCTGGAGAGGCCACAAAAGTTCCTCACCAAAAGGATAAAGGGTCTCAAACATCTGTCCTATGCTGCCCGTAATTGAAAGAACTCCAGCTCTATTCAGTCGCTACTGCTTGCTCAGAGGTGACCTTTGCCTAACATACAAGGCCATGTCAAACCCAGATTTGATGAATATGCTTCACCTCAAAAATCTAGATCCGTCAGAGCCACAAGGGCGGGAGACTTAAACCTCGACACGGCTATTAATAGGACGTGCTGGAGGGATAGATTCATCACCCAAAGACTTCTATGCTGTGGAATAAAATCCCGGTATATGTGAGGCAGAGCACCTCGCTGGCCTTGTTCAAGAGTAATCTTGACCAATGGATGGAGGACTTAGATATACCCCTAGGATTACCTCAGTGTCACTGCTCAACAGAGGCACAGCAAAATAATGGGTATAGTTCCCCATACTAAAGGGGTGGCGAAGCCACAAACCATGGGCTAGGCTTGTAAATGCCCTCGGGCAGATAGCCTAGTATGAACTCTAAGGAACCTATGAACACACACACACACACACACACACACACACACACACACACACACACACACACACACACACACACACACACACACACACACACACACACACACACAAACACACACACACACACACACACACACTAATGAGTGGCAAACATAAAGGGGGATTAAACGTGCTACTTCTCCTCAACACTTACCCTGCGTAATAAACTTCATCATGAAACATGTATAAAACACATTTTTCTAAGAATCAGTTTCAAATCTATAAGCAATTTATCAATTTTAAAACTAGATGCAGGCACAAACAATTCGCCTTTACTTAATAAATTTACATGCTCAATATTGCACTCAAAGTCACTATAGTTGTAACATTTGAAGTCCCCAGCATAATTTTGAACAATTTCATCTACTGCACCTTGGGTATAAGAAGGAAAACCCACTTCAACAGTAATTTGTAAATCATTTACTCCCAAAGACGCCAAATGAAAAAAGTCCATATTCACCTTTTCTCCCAGTTACTGTTGTACTGATACTTCCCCTGCCGATAATTCCCTTGGTAAAAGTTCCTGTTGTTGGAAAAAGTGTTGTTGACTCTGTTCCAATGGTTTTCTAATCGTTTGGACCTCCGAGGCCCATTCACTTGGTTCCCTTCTATAGGGACTTCCATTTCACTGGTTACCCGGCTATCTTTATTCAAAGGACCCTCCTATTGATGCACATCATCCATTACCTCCTTCCTATTGGTAGTGGGTGGTTTTGGATACGCCTTCCCTTCTGCGTATGCTACGTGGTTCCTTTCAAACTTTTTCTTTTTATTATTACTCATTCTCTCTATATCCCCATTGACTTTCTTAAAGATGGCCAAATAGTCATTCTGGTGATTGGGGAATAACAAATCATTTTGAATAACATTGTTCAACTTTTCGGACTCGATAATCAAGTTATCAATTTCTTTTTGATTGAATTTAATCAAACACTCTATAAGCTCACAACCATGCCAATCGAAGAGCTGTAAAAGTTCTTCGTGAAACCAGAACCAGATTTCACCCCACTGGGAAATTTCCAGGTTTGAAGCCCCTTTGGGATTCTCTTAACCTTAATGCAGTCACGCAAATAGGCATTATCAAGTTGCAACCTCTTACAATGAAAAATCAATTGTTCTAGGGAACAAATGGAGCTGCTAACCATCTGTAGCTCCACATTGTATTCCAGTTCTTCAAATGAAACTGTCCCCAAAAGCCACTGTTTAACATTGTTTGGAGGTCCACCCACACCATCCATAACTTCAGTTCTTGAAAGATTACCTGGAACTTGGGTCATCCGTCCAGCATGAACCAAACAAGCAGGAGTCTGAAGAAACTCATTGTCTTTCCCAACAAGGTGGTCTTAATGGTGCTGCATTTTGTTAACCTTCCCAGTTAACTCTTTGACTAACTAGGTTAAAAGTCCCACACTCTGGGATAATTTCTCCACGCCATTCAGCTCAGAACCTGGTCCAGACATGCCATCCCGACACACAAGGCCAGAGAACCACAGGAAAATACATGAAACACTAGACTCAAGATGCAGGCAACAGTTCAACCAGGATAGTAAACCAAACATTGAAGGAAGACGGTTAAATAAAATTTAATAGCACAGCTCAAGAATTAAGTGCTTTTGAAAAAACTTCATCAGAATCATTTAAATACTGAACAGCACCACATATATATATATATATATATATATATATATATATATATATATATATATATAGATTCACTTTATAACCTCGAAATGCTGAAATATCGAATTTCAGTATCTCGAGACTATAAAACCGAATCCACAAAACACTGACAAACAAAAACCGCGAAACCACATAACCAAAAACACCGCACACACTACACTAAACATACAACACAACACCCACATCACAACATAAACAAAAAAAACCACACATACACAACTCACACACACCCTACTTATATATACTAACTCCGAGATCACACAAACACAACACAAAAGCTCACTCACACACGCACATTCTCCAATCCTCACACACACTCTAACTCCCACTCAAAACCCTTACAAAACACTCACTTACCTGACATAACACCTACATCCAAACACGGCACAGCACCAACAAAACTCAAACCCGATATTACATAGCTTAACTTCATAACCAAGAATTCAACATATTTTCGACATACAAATTCGCATTATGAACGTCATTATTTTAACATTCAACTTTATAGTTTCTAGATACTGAAATTCGACATTTCAGTATTTCGATGTTATAAATTGAACCCATATATATATATATATATATATATATATATATATATATATATATATATATATACACCCCACTCTTAATTACATAACCAATAAATTCTTTCCCTTAATTAAAAAACACACACAGTATTTTAAAGCAACACACAATATTAAATACCCAGCATTCAAATAAAATTGCATAAACACAAACACCCTATACACTACAAATGGAGAAGTAGCTTTAAACAATATAAGATTTTCATTTAAGCACACTGGTTATAGATATATTATCAATGAGACTTGGGGGGACAGGGGCATTCAATATCAATTTTCAACTTGCCACGTAACACAAGCACTCAGGTCACTCCAAGGCAAGTACAAATATGACTCAGTCATTGTCCATGCTGGTGTGAATGACCTGAGACGTACCCCCCTGGACTACATGAAAAGAGACATAGAGAAGCTCTCTGAGAATGTAGCCCAGGCCGGTATGACACTGACCTTGAGTAGCATCTTACCCTCACCAAGAATGATGCCACAATATGAAGACAAGATGATCAATTTCAACAATTGGCTTAAGTATTGGTGTCATTCAAAGGGGATCCAATGCCTATCAGCCTGGGATGACATGCTCGACAAGCCACGATGCTTCGCTAGGGACCACTTGCACCTGTCACCCCTGGGCTTTCGGATATTGGCAAAGGCTCTTGCTACCCCCCATAGTGCCTTTTTTAGGCAAGGCTCAAAAGACAAACCCACCTCCATAGGTATCACAAGGGATAAGAAACTAAGAGTAATGCTACTCAATGCCAGAAGTCTAAACCTCAAGATGCATGCACTCAAAACTCTCCTTAGCATGGAGAACATCGATATCTGTGCAGTAACAGAAACCTGGTTCAAGGCTCCTGAGAGCACCCCAGCACTACCAGGTTATACCTCATACCATGCTTTTCGGCCCCAAAACTTGGACCAAACCACAAAAGGAAGGGGAGTATAAATATTCGTCAAAGATACCCACACTTCCAGATTGGTGGCACAGCAAGAAGCATCAGAGACTATCCATGTGCAACTAACAGTGGGTAAAACTGCCTTCCAGTTTATAGCCTGCTACAGACCACCCTCCCAAACCCAGGAACCCCACTCAGCCTTCCTGAGAACACTGGAAAATATGACGGTCTCTCCAAACACCATTATATTGGGCGACTTCAACTAGCAAACATAGACTGGGAGCATTACTCTAGCTCCAACACCCTAGCCCAAAGGTTCATAGAATTTATAAATTCAAATGCTATGGAACAACTTGTTACCACTCCCACAAGAGGGGAAAACATACTGGACCTGATCATCACCAACATGGGGACTCTGCTCCAGACCAGAAGTGTATCCCTCACCGGTAACATCAGACCATAAACTAATCTCACTGGATATTTACATCCCGACTCCACCCCCTGCCCTGAAAACCAGAGTGAAAAACTTCTCTAAAGCAAATTTCACACTCCTCAAAACTGAGGTAGAATCCTTCAAAGCCCCCGGGCCTGTGGAAAATACGGCCCAGACCGCAGAATCCTTTATAAACACATTCTATGAACACCTTCAGGAATGCATGGATCATGCAATCCCAAATAAAACCAAGACCCAATCCTCCAAAGGCAGACATCCTGTCTGGTGGACCCCAGCCATAAACAAACTATACAATAGAAGGAGGAAGCTACTACATGATAGAGCAAAATCCCAAAAAGGAAGACATCTCTGATCAGTATTAGCAAAAAACTACGGGCACTCATAAAATCGTCTAAGGCCAGCTTCAAGAGAAAAATTGCACAGGAAACTAAGGATAATCACAAGGCTTTCTTTAGTTATGTTAGGAACCTGGGTGGGAATTCCCAGATATGCTCAGAATTAGTCCAAAACGACAAAAAATACACCGAACCCACAGACATTGCCAACATCCTAGCTGACAGGTTCAGCGCAAACTTCTCCCCCCCCTCCCCACCAAAAGGTCAAATATCTATCCCAGCAGAGTGCTGCCCCCCTGACATCTCAGATGCTTAGGTAAGAGCTGCCCTCTCCAAAGCAAAAAGCACAGCATCAATGGGACCAGACGGTGTCCTGGGCTGCGTCCTACATGAACTCCAAGAAGAGCTAAACCCAAACATAAAACTACTGTTCAATCTCAGCCTTACTACAGGATATGTACCCAAAGCATGGCGTACAGCAACAGTGGTCCCTCTCCACAAAGGTGGTGCTCAACGGATCTTGGAAACTATCACCCCATAAGCCTGACTAGCTTGGTCTGCAAAGCTATGGAAAGGATCATCATGGACCTCATAAATAAAGATATTGGGGACCTACAGACACTGGATCCTACCCAGTTTGGCTTTGTTAAGTGCAGATCCTGCCTCTTAAACCTGGTTGATGTCTTTGAAACAGTCACCAAGGCCATTGACAAGGGGAAGGTGGTCCACACAGCCTACCTGGACCTCGCAAAAGCCTTTGGTACAATACCCCACTTGGGCATTATAGATAAGCTCACCAGCTTAAATATAAACCCCTATGTCACTAGATGGGTTGCAAACTGGCTTAAGGACAGAACCCACATGGTTAGAATTGCTGGAGCCACGTCAGACTCCAAACCAATTACAAGTGGCATCCCACAAGTCTCAGTCCTGGGACCTCTCTTGTTAGGCATATATTTCTCGGAGGTACAGGCCAACATGGAAGGACTGTGGCTGACCAAGTTTGCAGATGACTGCAAACTGGGCACCATAATCGACTCTCCAGCCGACACAAGCATCCTCCAAAAGGGACTCATAGAAACAGACAACTGGTGCCAGAGCCATGGCCTCAAGCTAAATGCCAAAAAGTGTATAGTTATCCCCTTTGGCAAAAACAAAGTGCCCACAAATTACCACATATGTGGTAATCCATTAAGTCCAGAAGAAGTAATTAGGGACCTGGGGACCCAACTTGATAGCAATCTCTCATTTGACAACCACGTGGCCAAAGTGGTTAGAAAAACATTTTATATAGCTCACCTAATCATGAAGGGATTCACATCTAGATCAGGGGAGGTCATCATGCCTCTTTACTTATCCCTCATCAGGGCCATAATTGAGTACAATGCCCCTTTTGGGATGTACCTTACCAGACACCTACAGCAACTGGAAATACCCCAAAAGTACCTCACCAAGAGGATCAAAGGGCTCAAACAGATGCCATATGCTGCCCGGTTAAAGAAACTCCAGCTCTACTCAGTGGTATACCGCCTGCTCAGAGGCGATCTGTGCCTGACGTATAAAGCCATGTCCAACCCGGAATTAATGGACATGCTGCACCTCAGAAAATCCAAATCCCATCGAGCTACACGCTCGAGAGACTTGACCCTCAGCACTGAAATAAATAGGACATGCTGGAGGGGCAGATTCATAACCCAGAGGCTCCCTTCACTCTGGAATAAAATCCCAGTCCAGATTAGGCAGAGTCCCTCATTGACTCTCTTCAAGAGGAATCTTGATGAGTGGATGGGAGATCATAGGTTTACCCCGGGTATCACTTCTGTGTCACTGTTAGACAGAGGCACAGTATACTAACCTTGAAAAAGGGCATAGCAAAATTATTTTAAAATGGGTGGCGAAAGCTAAACACACTCTGGCTAGGCTTATAAATGCCCTAGGGCAGATTACCTAGTATGAACCTATGAACCTATGAACCTATGAACTTAATTCATTGGCTTCCAGTTAATTTTCCCAAGGTCCCCCTCTATCGTCCCTCGGAGCACATTCCAACACATAAAAAAACAAAAACATGGTTAGTGTTGGTACTAATGTGCCTAGCCATTGCATTTTTCATACCCCCTTCCTAATATCAAGTCTATGTTCATACAGACGTTCCATGAATTTTCTTTTTGTCTTTCCTATATAAAAATGTTGGCAGTAAAGGCATTTCCCCACATATATAACCCCCATATTATTACAAGTACAATGAATCTTTGGTCTAAAAATCTTATAATTAACCTCTACTTGATCACCTTCCAATACCATCCTACACTGGGTATAATGACCATATTTATAAGTACCTTTGGTATACCACCACAGCAAAGATTCCCAAACAATTGTAAAAAGTTAATATTTATTCCAAGAGCGAGTAAAACAATAAAACGCAGTCCTTCCAAGTCCGATAAGTGCTTTCGGCAATTTGCCTTCTTCAAGTCGTAAAGCTTGGGACTGTTGATTTTGTTTTTAAAAGACTAATATCCAGTCAAATTCAAAGTAACGAAAAACACTTTGCATCCAGCCAATCATGAATATTATATATAACAAATTACCACTGGGCCAAAAAGCCGCAAGCATGGAACAACCCATTGGAAGGAGAAAAACATTTGTTTTCAACCTATCATATTATTCCATATTTAAGGCAAATACAGTCTTTTAGTAGAAGGGAGGCCTTTCAATGCATATTAGGCAGTTGTTTCTGTCCAGTCATAGCTTTTGGGAGATGGAAAACATACCTATTCCACCATTTGTATTTCTTCTAATTAAAATACTGTTGGACTAATCAAATCCTTTGCAAAGGAACAGGCCTTCTTAACCTGCCAATCAGATCACCTTAAACAGGGAGAGACATAACATGGCATATTAGCCTTCAAATTCAGATACAATCTTGTTCATTCACACTGCATAAAACTAACACTCGCTTCGTATGAACTGAATACAAAACTGAATGTGTCAGTCTCTTAACTCCAAATGCTTCTCTTGTTCATACATAGAGCAAAGCTCAAATGTGAGTAAAGAGGGCATTCTACATTAAGCTAACTATTGGTGCTAACAACTTATGTGTAGCAAGTTCTACAATCGCATGAGGAACAAGGCAATCCTTTGGTTCATAATATTTATCTATTTCTAGTCAATAGTACGTCAGTTGAAAAAGAAAAAGGCCATCATTTGACCAATCAAATATATACAAATTATAATCTTAGTGAACAAATCATGCCCCTTTCAGAAATAACAAGCCTCCCTAGCCTACCAATCAACTTGCTGTGGACAAGTAAATTAGAAGGTAAGGCGTGTCAACTTTTTTAGTTGTCATTCTGTATCCTGCTTAAGTGAAAGCCACATTGCGATGTATTCCAAACATATTAACGTATATTCATAGTACTTTTAATCTTACTATAAAATAGATCACACATTAATTTCAGATAATGAGATGAACCAACTTATTAGTGGGATCTCTCTTGCTTTCACACAAAATAAGCTGCAGAAAACATTTAGTATTAGGTTAGCTGAAAATATGAACAGCATTTAGATGGCAGATTCAACCATAGTTTCCATCTGAAAAAAACATAGACAAAGACCAATCATTTCATTATAAGAAGGCGGATATTTTCTTTCTGCCTACCAAAACCCTTCAGATTTAAATATAGACGCAATCATGTAAGGACGAGACAATCTTTTGATTCATAGTGATCATCTGTCGTTGGCCAATCACACTTGATTAGACATTCATTTAACAAATCAAAAGTATTGAAGTAATGATATTGATGGACAAATCGTGTCTCTTTCAAAGGAGACGAGCCTCCTTATGCTGCCAATCAGTTCACTTTAGAGGAACGAAGTAGGAAGCAAGACATATCAGCTTTTGGATTAATGATTCATTCTTGCTAGCATGTGAATAGAATCTCAAAAATAGATTGCAAAAGTTAAAAGGCACATAGAGTTCTTCTCCAATAAATTTGTCCTTATATAGTGAGTCTCTTCAAGTGCAAAAACATCGTTCCCATAAATTAAAATAGGTACATGCTTCTTTATATTAAAACTATTGTTTGTGAATGATAACGTTCCTTCTGGTATTGAGTACAAGTTTAAATGGAACCATAGTATTTAGCCCTGGGGGGCGATTCGCTCTCATGTTTGTATGGGAACGATGTTTTTGCTTTTTCAGAAAAAGGGTATAGTAAAAGGACAGTTGATATGGGCATCGAAGATGACGAGCGAAGAGGGGATATTTTTGAAGGAGGTCAAATTTATAAAGAAACTTTTTCTGGAAAGGGGATACCCGGACTTATTAATACAGACTTTAATTAAGGAAGTGACAAATGGGAGAAAGAATAAATACTTTCCATTATTAGGGCAGAAAGATGACCTGACGGTTATTAAGAAGGAAAGAGAAAAGGAAAATTATAGTCAAGCTATGATCCATACTTTTTCGGATACTTCCAATATTGTGGAAGGAATTGTTAGTAAATATTGGCCAATATTGAAAATGAACAACGACATTGGTAATTACATCCCTAACCATCCCACCTTTATTAGAAAAAGAGGAAAGAATTTAAAAGATTTATTTGAGACAAATGAACTATATAAGACATGGAATTCTAATAGTAAGAAAGGTACATATAAATGTGGGTCCTGTCGACAATGTGAACATATTTTAGATCAACAAGACATTTACATTCCATCTAGAAAGTATAAGTTGGTTCCATCTAGACATTACAATTGTGGTACAAAAGGTATTGTATATATTGGAACATGCACTGTTTGTAACAGTTTTTATATAGGTAAATCTACACGTACCCTAAGAAAAAAAATATACGAGCACTCATATGAAACAAAAAAAGGGAAAGAGTCTAATGCGTTCTACAAACACTCATTGACATGCAAAAATATGAATATTAAATTTGCGGTCATTGAGCAGGTAGTGATGTATCCCAGGGGGGGAAACTGGGAATCCAGGGTTGAATACAGGGAGCTATTTTGGCAACTCAAATTGGATGCCAGTAGACCCCCTGGACTGAATGATAGCATTAGCATACAGAGTGTGTTGAGATTAAGACAGGCTAAGTTATAAATAGTTTTGGATATGTTCCCTTATGAATTTTAATTTAAATTTGGTTTAAATTCTATGCAAGATAGACATACATTCGGCTTTTTTGGCCAGTCTTGGTTTAATACTTACTGTGTAGGTTATGCAATTGTATATTTTTTTTAATTACGATACTAGCAATTTTAATAGTACAGTTAGGATGATTATTTAGGAATAGACATTATTTAGGGGAAATGTTTACCAGAAAGGCTCATCCAGACTCTGTTACACTTTGCTGTGAAGGAAAGGTTAGTTTGCTGTTATTTTTTGTATTACTGTATTGCCTTTCTATATTTTGAATACTGTAGTTTGTTTTCTTTACTTTGTGTTTTGCTTGCATTCTGTTTTAACAGCATATTAAAACTTCAAAAGACACCACAGCTCTCTCTGTTCTGAGTCAGGCAGAATTTTTCCCGCCCTCCCACCCATTTAAGTTGTCTTGTTAAATACCACTGTCTTTCTAGTTGCCCGCCTCTTATGTTAATCTGACCATATATCTCATTTCTCTCTACTTTCACTGGCTTATGTGAGTAATCACAAAATCATCATTTTTGAAATCCCACCCCTTCAATTATTTAAATTTATTGGCCATCCTACAGTATTTCATAGTACCAAAATACAAAAGTGACCACCCTTTCAATCCATCTTGCTGTTTTAAAATTAGTAACTCTCCACTAAACCTTAACTTTTTAAACAGGTAAAACTAAACCTGTTACCTACTTTCACATCTAACTTCTCTAGTGCACACTGCAGAGTGCATTCTTTTCAATCTTACCTTTAAGCATCCCTGTGACTAGCACTTTCTCTAATACCTGCTGGAAAGCACTAGGAAGCCTTAAACTCATACAACACTGAACTCTCCTTGTTAACAAGGAGAAATTAATAGTAGGCACTAAACAGCCTATAATTGCAAAGTACCTTGCTAAGGAAACAGCTCCTATACTTTACAAAGAAAAAAAAAGCCCCAAACCACGCATGTCCAAGGGTCAGCTTCCGGTGATTTCTCCTGTCCACCTGGTGAATCTGGGCATACTGGGGCAATGCAGCAATTGCCTCATGTACACAGACAACCCTCTCCTCCTACCACCCAACACTACAACCTGTGAGAGATGCACTTACATAGCCAAAATGGAAGCAAAGCTCTCTCCACCCAAGATTGTGCTAAACAGTCAAGAGGAGAAGGTTAACACCCACACTACATCTCAAGCAACACATAGCCCTTCTAAACCCGCACCACCAACACCCACATATAGCAACACTAAATCCACATATGCAGAGGCCCTTAACTGTAACCTGCCCAAGCAACAAAGACCTCTGAAGCAGAAATGCAAACAAACACCAATCACAACCAATGTGTCACATAGTTCACAACACCAGTGTGCCACCCAGCAACAGCCCCTAAGGCAAGACAATGTACCTAACACTTTAGTCATAGGTGACTCTATAGTCCGCACACTGATGTCCCCTCACCAGGTTGAATAAGGAGAAAATTACAGACAGCTGCCTGTCGGTGCCAGGATCCGCCACATAACGATGCACTCAAGTCACTCCACAACAAGTACAAATATGATTCTGTCATTGTCCATGTTGGAGTGAATGACTTGAGACGCACTCCCTGACTACATGAAAAGAGACATGGAAGAGCTCTCGGATCATGTGGCCCAGGCAGGTATGACCCTAGCCCTGAGTAGCATCCTGCCTTCGCCCAGAATGATACCACAATATAAGGATAAAATGATTGACTTCAACAATTGGCTAAGCTTATGGTGTCATTCAAAGGGGATCCAGTATCTGTCTGCCTGGGATGACATGATTGACAGACCACGATGCTTGCCAGAGATGGTCTGCACCTGTCGCCCCTGGGATTCAGGTTACTGGCTAAGGCTCTTGCCACCCCTATAGTGCCTTTTTTAGGCAAACTTCAAAGGCCAAAACCACCACCGTAACAGGTACAAGCATGCAAAATCTGAAGGTAATGCTACTTAATGCTAGAAGTCTAAACCTCAAAATGCACTCTCTCGAGGCACTCCTAAAAATGGAGAATATCGATATCTGTGCAGTAACTGAGACCTGGTTCAAGGCTCCAGAGAGCACCCCTGCAATACCAGGCTACAACTCTTACCACACTTTTCGGCCACCAAACCAGGACCGAAACACTAAAGGTGGAGGAGTGTCAATATTCACCAAGGATATTCACACCACCAGGCTAGTTGGCCAACACAATGTGTCTGAAATTCTCCAAGTGCAACTAACACTAGGTAAGACTGCAATCCAAATTGTAGCTTGCTACAGATCCTCCACCATACCCCAAGATTCTCACTACACCTTTCTAAACCTACTGGAAAATATTAAGATAGAACCGAACACCCTAATACTGGGTGATTTTAACTACCCTGCCATTAACTGGGAAAACTACTCATGTCCCAACACCTTTGCGCAACGGTTCTTGGAATTCATAAATTCCAATGCCCTGGATCAACTAATCCATAGTCCCACCAGGGGCTCCAATATCCTAGACCTGGTCATTACCAACATGGGAAATCAATGCTCCATACCTATGGTCACCCCCTCGCTAGTCAGGTCTGACCATAAGCTAATCACCCTTAACATCCACATCCCACCCCCACCCCCCAGTAAAGAAACCACCATAAAAAACTTCTCCAAAGCCAATTTCATGCTACTCAAGTCAGAAGTGACAAACTTCATAACACCCATGCAGACGGGAACTGAAAGTTCAACTGCTGAATCCTACACTAAGGCACTGTAATGGAGCACATCCACTCATGCATGAATCGTGCCATCCCAAATAGAACCAAAATGCTCTCATCCAAAAAAGGAAGCCAATCTGGTGGTTCCCTCGCCATAAACAAACTTTTACAACAAAAGGAAGAAACTTTTTGCAGAAAAGAGGAAAATCCCAGGATGCAAAAACCTCCCTTACTAGCCTCAGTAAGAAACTGAGATGCCTCATAAAATCCTCCAAAGCAAGTTACTTAAAATAAAATTGCCAAAGATTCCAAAGAAAACCACAAAGCATTCTATAACTATGTCAAGAATCTAAATGGCAATGCTCAGATCTGCTCTGAGCTAAAACAGAATGGCATTAAATATACTGATCCAAAGGATATTGCCAATATCCTGGCAGATCGATTCAGTGCCAACTTCACCCTCTCACCCCTAAATGGCCCATCTCAATACCAGAAGATTGCCAAATTCCAGTAATAATGGCCACATAGGTACAAAACGCACTCTCTAAAGCCAAGAATGCAGCATCCATGGGACCAGATGGCATCCCGGGCTGTGTACTACATGAACTACAATATGAACTGGCACCTCACCTAAGTGTCATGTTTAATCATAGCCTCACCTCAGGTTTCGTGCCCACTGAGTGGTGCAGAGCTACAGTTATCCCAATCCACAAGGGGGGATCCACCTTGGATCCCGGAAACTACCGTCCCATCAGTCTGACAAGCCTTATCTGCAAGACCATGGAGCGTATTATCATGGAACTTATAAACAAAGACATTGGCAACCTTCAAACACTGGACCCCTCCTAGTTTGGGTTTGTGAAGGGGCGATCTTGTCTCCTGAACCTGGTTGACATCTTTGAATCAGTCTCCAGAGCCATGGACATGGGTAAGGTGGTCCACACAGCCTATCTAGACCTTGCCAAGGCCTTTGACACCATCTCCCACTCTGGAATCATAGATAAACTTACTAAGCTGGGCATTAATCCCTATGTCACCCAATGGGTTGCTAAATGGCTTACTGATAGAACCCACACTAATGAAAAATCAATTGTTCTAGGGAACAAATGGAGCTGCTAACAGTCTGCAGCTCCACATTGTATTCCAGTCCTTCAAATGAAACTGTCCCCAAAAGCCATTGTTTAACATTGTTTGGAGGTCCACCCACACCTTCCATAACTTCAGTTCTTGAAAGATTATCTGGAACTTGGGTCATCCCTCCAGCATGAACCAAACAAGCAGGAGTCTGAAGAAACTCATTGTCTTTCCCAACAAGGTGGTCTTAATGGTGTTGCATTTTGTTAACCTTCCCAGTTAACTCTTTGACTAACTGGGTTAAAAGTCCCACACTCTGGGATAATTTCTCCATGCCATTCAGCTCAGAACCTGGTCCAGACATGCCACCCCGACACACAAGGCCAGAGAACCACAGGAAAATACATGAAACACTAGACTCAAGATGCAGGCAGCAGTTCATCCAGGATAGTAAACCAAACATTGAAGGAAGATGGTTGAATAAAATTTAATAGCACAGCTCAAGGATTAAGCGCTTTTGAAAAAACTTCATCAGAATCATTTAAATACTGAACAGCACCACGTATATATATATATATATATATATATATATATATATATATATATATATATATATACCCCACCCTTAATTACATAACTAATAAATTCTTTCCCTTAATTAAAAACCACACACAGGATTTTAAAGCAACACACAATATTAAATACCCAGCATTCAAATAAAATTGCATAAACACAAACACCCTATACACTACAAATGGAGAAGTAGCTTTAAACAATATAAGATTTTAATTTAAGCACACTGGTTATAGATATATTATCAATGAGACTTGGGGGGACAGGGGCATTCAATATCAATTGTCAACTTAATTCCTTGGCTTCCAGTTCATCTTCCCAAGGTCCCCCTCTATCGTCCCTCGGAACACATTCCAACACATAAAAAAACAAAAACATGGTTAGTGTTGGTACTAATGTGCCTAGCCATTGCATTTTTCATATCCCCCTTCCTAATATCAAGTCCATGTTCATACAGACGTTCCGTGAATTTTTTTTTGTCTTTCCTATATAAAAATGTTGGCAGTAAAGGCATTTCCCCACATATATAACCCCCATAGTATTACAAGTACAATTAAACTTTGGTCTAAAAATCTTATAATTAACCTCTACTTGATCACCTTCCAATACCATCCTACACTGGGTACAATGACCATATTTATAAGTACCTTCGGTATACCACCACAGCAAAGATTCCCAAACAATTGTAAAAAGTTAATATTTATTCCAAGAGCGAGTAAAACAATAAAACACAGTCCTTCCAAGTCCGATAAGTGCTTTCGGCAATTTGCCTTCTTCAAGTCGTAAAGCTTGGGACTGTTGATTTTGTTTTTAAAAGACAAATTTCCAATCAAATTCAAAGTAACGAAGAACACTTTGCATCCAGCCAGTCATGGATATTATATATAACAAATTATCACTGGGCCAAAAAGCCGCAAGCATGGAACAACCCATTGGGAGGAGAAAAATATTTGTTTTCAACCTATCATATTGTTCCAAATTTAAGGCAAATACAGTCTTTTAGTAGAAGGGAGGTCTTTCAATGCATATTAGGCAGTTGTTTCTGTCCAATCATAGCTTTCGGGAGATGGAAAACATACCTATTCCACCATTTGTATGTCTTCTAATTAAAATACTGTTGGACTAATCAAATCCTTTGCAAAAGAACAGGCCTTCTTAACCTGCCAATCAGCTCACTTTAAACGGGGACAGACATAACATGGCATATTAGCCTTCAAATTCAGATACAAACTTGTTCATTCACACTGCATAAAACTAACACTCGCTTCGTGTGAACTGAATACAAAACTGGATGTGTCAGTCTCTTAACTCAAAATGCATCTCTTGTTCATACATAGAGCAAAGCTCAAATGTGAGTAAAGAGGGCATTCTACATTAAGCTAACTATTGGTGCTAACAACTTATGTGTAGCAAGTTCTACAGTCGCATGAGGAACAAGGCAATCCTTCGGTTCATAATATTTATCTATTTCTAGCCAATAGTACGTCAGTTGAAAAAGAAAAAGGCAATCATTTGGCCAATCAAATATATACAAATTATAATGTTAGTGAACAAATCATGCCCCTTTCAGAAATAACAAGCCTCCCTAGCCTACCAATCAACTTGCTGTGGACAAGCAAAGTAGAAGGTAAGGCGTGTCAACTTTTTTAGTTGTCATTCCGTATCCTGCTTAAGTGAAAGCCACATTGCGATGTATTCCAAACATATTAACGTATATTCATTGTACTTTTAATCTTACTATAAAATAGATCACACATTAATTTCAGATAATGAGATGAACCAACTTATTAGTGGGATCTCTCTTGCTTTCACACAAAATAAGCTGCAGAAAACATTTAGTATTAGGTTAGCTGAAAATATGAACAGCATTTAGATGGCAGATTCAACCGTAGTTTCCATCTGAAAAAAACATAGACAAAGACCAATCATTTCATTATAAGAAGGCAGATATTTTCTTTCTGCCTACCAAAACCCTTCAGATTTAAATATAGACACAATCATGTAAGGACGAGACAATCTTTTGATTCGTAGTGATCATCTGTTGTTGGCCAATCACACTTGATTAGACATTCATTTAACAAATCAAAAGTATTTAAGTAATGATATTGATGGACAAATCGTGTCTCTTTCAAAGGAGACGAGCCTCCTTATGCTGCCAATAAGTTCACTTTAGAGGAACAAAGTAGGAAGTAAGACATATCAGCTTTTGGATTAATGATTCATTCTTGCTAGCATGTGAATAGAATCTCAAAAATAGATTTCAAAAGTTAAAAGGCACATAGAGTTCTTCTCCAATAAATTTGCCCTTATATAGTGAGTCTCTTCAAGTGCAAAAACATTGTTCCCATAAATTAAAATAGGTGCATGCTTCTTTATATTAAAACTATTGTTTGTGAATGATAACGTTCCTTCTGGCCTTGAGTACAAGTTTAAATGGAACCATAGTATTTAGCCCTGGGGGGGCGATTAGCTCTCATGTTTGTATGGGAACGATGTTTTTGCACTTGAATTCTCTGAACTTTCCACATTTGCCTGGCCAATAATTAATCCTTCTTCTTATATTTGGGCCTTTGTCCCACTATTGTTCATGGCTTCGTCCAAAATTCTTGCTATAAGTGGTTGAGAGGTATGATGTGACTGAGGTGCATGATGTCACACCACACACAGGGTGACAGTCTTCACACCTCTCACTGTACATGTTTTGCAGAATGTCCAGCACTGTTCCTCATACAGTTGTGTTTATCCTGTAAGATACTACTAAATGCAGTTGACTGAATTGTTGTAAGTACTGACACAGTAAAGTGATGGCCTTTACATCCTGCTGCTAATCTGACCTGTTGCAACCTGCTGCTATACGTCTAGGTTACTCAGAGCATGAATAATGTCTGTAGGTCTGGCCCTCTGTCCCCTCATTTTCTCTGACTTTGTTCAGCTTTCTTGCAGTAACAGATTGCAGCATTTTGACAGCCTGTGGGACTCCTACTGTACGAATAACTCACATGCAAAAGTTGTAGGTGCGACCAATTTTGAACCATCAGCACTATCAACCATGCTAATGTTCTTAGCCCAGTGAGCCATACCAGCCACCAGAAAGTGAGGTTTAATTCCTCACACTATCAACATCATACAAACATACACTGTGACCCCTGCTGTGACCCCTGAGTTTTGTGGAAATAGAACATATTGCCAGGTGTTTTGTGACAACTCTGGAATTGTGTGGTCTGCTGCTATATCCTTGCAAACATACTGTTACTGCAGTTGTATGGGAACACTAATGTGTTTGCGGTAGGGAACTCAGGCATTGACAGTTGTACGTCTGTGCTATGACCCCACTGTTTGGCATTTTCCTTGCATAATGCAGTGGAGTTTCCAGCCACATGACCTAATACATATTATGGGGAACTCAGTACTGGACAGGGTTGACCCATGTAGCTGTTAGTTCTCTGCAAGTAGCCCAGTAACCCACTCTATTCCCTTAAATGCATGCAACAGGTCCATGCATATGCTACCATAGTCTAGTACCCCATACATTTGTTGTATAGGAGAGTGACTTACCTTGTGAATCCAGTGGTTGAGAGACCTGTGTTTCAGTGCTGTCTCTGTCTGATGCACGCAGTACTCAGCCAATACATGGTTATGTACAAGTTGTGTGGTGTGGCTGGCATCCTTTTTACTATGTATGCAAGTTGGGGTTATGTGTCAGTCCCTAGAACCCTAAGATGTCAGTGCATGTGTTATGCATTGCCTCTTGGCCAAGGCCAGAGCATACTGGGCACACCCACATCTGCCTACAGGGACAGCCTCAGTGGATTCCTCCTCTGAGTTCCACTGTGGGAGTGGCTGTGGGGACCTAGGCACTGGTGGAGGACTTTGTGTCCCTTCCCTGTGATGATCCTGCTGCAGCTGTTTCTGCAGAATCATATTGAGTAGCATGGCACATATTGTGAACATCTCTGCACATATGGTTGGAGATTATTGAAGGGCTCCACCAGATATATCGAGACACTGGAACTGTGACTTGAGCAGCCAAAACACACACTCTATGATGTTCCTAGTTTATGCATGTGCCTCATTATGGTGGTCTTCGGTAGGTGTGTGTGCATTTCTGATGGGTGTCATTATCCACAGTTCCAGTGTGTAGCCAGTATCCCCCAGTAGATGGCCGCATGGGATGTCTCCCCCTGGAAAACATCTGGTACAGCTGTGATGCATGCCAGATATGGGAGTTGTGATGACTGCCAGAGCTGCCAGCACACACATTGATGATAATGCCCTGGGCATTACACATGACCTGGCAGTTTATGGAGTGAAACCCCTTGTGGTTGATGTTGACTCTACCCTCCTCACTGGGTGATGCTTTGATATGGACATGAGTGCAGTCTATGGCACCCAGTACCTCAGGGTAGTGTGGTACATGGTAAAAGAGATGCATACTGCTGGCCATCTCCACAGGGGTGTGGGGTAAATAAATGTGCTCACTGGCATGTGTTTGTATGGCATCCAGGAATTGGTGGAATACCCTTGATGCTGATGCCTGTGAGACCCCCATCATGTCCTCAGTTGGTCTTTGAAAAGTACCTGTAGCTAGTATCCAAAGGGCTACACATACCTTTCTTTCCACTGGGATGGTTACCCTCTGTTGGCTCTGGATCTGAGTTGAAGGTGGCAGAGTTCGGTGAGGTCTTTTAATATGTCCCTGTCCACCCTGTAGCACTAGCACCAGCTCATGTAGCTCCTGTAAGGTTACCCTGGGCCTGAACACTCTTATCCTTCTCAGTCTAGGCCTATTGTCAGCTACAGCAGCAGCACTAACCTCAGCATCTAGCACATACACATGTCGCAGAGCTGCAGCAGCTCCTAGCATTCTTTCTGTAAAAATTCCCAAGTCTGTACTCCAGTGGTGCAGAATATGGGGAGGAAATCAGATTGTAGGGTGTATACATACTTTATAGTGCTCTGCTGCAAATGCAGCCTATGTGATTGGCTAACTATGATACATTCCACCTGCCAAGTACACCATTGAGGGGTTGGAATGCCCCAGTGTAGGTGGAACAGGGTTCGTCAGTAATTTATATATGACTGGCTTTCTTAGCCTATTTCTTTTTTTTTTCTTTTATTGACAGCCTTCCTTGCTAAGCACTGCAGTAAGGTATGCAAACCCACGTCACAGGTATTAACAATGCTCAGCAGTCAACAGACATACCCCCCATGAATGGGCACACTCAGCACAATGGCACACAATGCAAACACATTCAAACCAGCTTAAACATGTACCCTGAAGCTAAACAAAGCTTATCAGCACTGGACACACTGCCCCGCTCAGCTCAGTGGAGCAGCATGCAAATGGGCACCGCTGTGCTCCAATGTTCTTAAAGAAATAGAGACACACCCCTTTTTGATGACTGCTACCTCTGCTGTGGACACTAACATGGTTCTTGGACTACATGGGTTTGATCTGCGGGCACGGATACCCAATTTTGTTATTCAGTAAACCCAAATCATTTGCATGCAGATTCGTGCACGCAATCTGGAAACTGCACTATTCCAGGACCCACCTCCTTAGCAAGCCCAGACATCTACCATTGTACATACTCCATGCAAGGCTCTGTAATGCATTATTGTCACATATTTTATTTTTTTCATTTTTACACTTTTAAATATTTATTTTTGCATAACGGCATGTTTGTGCTCTGCTGTGCACCGCACAAACATAATATGGGTATTAAAACTATTTTAAATTATTTTCTATTACTTTTTGGACACACCGGGCATAGTTTTGCACATATATGTGTCTGCTTTGCTATTTCTGACCTTCTAACTGGGCTCTTACAGCCCCTGTTTACTTTTTAATTTCATGTACATGGAATTTTTCAGTGTACACTTCGGACACCAACACAGAATCTGGAGTGCTGCCTGTCTGCTTGCTGAATCACTCTACAGCCTCATTTTCATGCAATTCACCTGCTTATGAGGTGATTTGCATGCCATGGACACTTCCGTGTTGGCATGCTCCTGCATGCCCCTCAGCTCTCTTTACTGAATCGCATGGCTGCTTACTTCTGTGTAAACTCCATGCCACTATGCCTACACAGAAAATTAATCCATGCAGTATTTTTTGAATTCCCCCTATTATGTTGTATTTGCAAGTTTGTTTGATTCATTTTCTTTGAACTGTTTTATAAATTTATGTTAATCCAGCAAGAGAGAGGGACTCCAAAACGGACAGTTTCAATTGTTGCTGTTGTTGTTTGTCTTTTGGCTTTTTCCCGGTTAGGGGTCGCCAGAGCGGAACTTCAGTCCGCTAATGATTGGCAGTAGATTTTTACAAATGTGGAGGTGCTAGCTCGACGTTCAACATTCAACAAAGGCATGCCCATTTACACATGTCTTTTAAACGCCCACTCAACCGCGGGGAGGACATGCAGACTCCACACAGAAGGCATTCCCGCATTCCAGCCGAGAATTGAATGGGAGAACCTCTCGCTGTGAGGCAACAATGCTACCGCTGCACCACCATGGAAGTAAAATGGCCAGTTTCAATAAAACACTTTTATTGTCGACATCATATACTGCCTCCTTTTATTATTATTATTATTATGATTTCTGTAGTGAAGTGCTATGCATGTTTTTAAGTGACTGTTTGTTTAAATAATTTGAGTGCCTTGATGTCACATGATTAATCAAAGGAAGTAGTATATGGTATTTAAACTGAGTTTTTTAGTTTGATAGACATTACCTGAAGAAGTAGCTTAGTCTGTGAAAGCGCTTGTGGTATAGACAATAAAAGTTTTTATATTGAAGCTGGCTGTTTTGGAGTCCCTCTGTTTTGCTGGATTAATTCTTTGTTTTTTTTTTTACTGGGACTTCTTTACCAGAAAGGGTTGGTATTTGTGTTTGTTCTGCTTATACATTTATGTTAATTATAACCTGCATAATTTACTCTTTTTTAATAATGGTTACTTTTTGATTTGTTTCTAACTTTGTAGCGCTTTCCTGAACACAATTCTATGAAAAATGTGTTTTGCTCAGTCAAAATGACATGGCTGTAAAAAAGAATAGATACTTGCGTAAATATATACATACACACATAAATAAATAACTATACTTTAACTGCATTAGTCAGTGATTAGGCTATTTAATTAAGGAGCAATTTCTTTCACATGATTTCTGCCCATTGATTTCAAGGATATGCTTGTCTTTCACAAATGTCAGCTAAGCAAATGCCCACTCACTGATAAAAATGTCAGAAAAAAATGTGCTTCGTAGTGTTCTGCACTCTCATGCCTAAGATTCAAATAATGATAACACTGTGAATCAAAGCAGTTATTTTTTGTGACACTATGGGTAGCAGAATCCCAGGGTGCTCACATCAATGAGTTTCATGAATATGCTTACACCTAATTTAAGAAATCAGTTCTGTTTACAGCTTAACAGTGAAATACTTGGATTCCTGTTAAAATGAAATATAAGGCATTTGTAAAGTCTTTACAAAAAATCCTAGATCACAATTTTGGACTGCCAAAGCCTAGTGCTGTGAGTGGGTGTCCCAGAGCAAAAGTGAGTGGGACGGGTAGGTGAGATAGGGGAGGGGTTGGCAGATTGGAGTCCATTTTGGGGTAGTTTCCCAGAATGTTTAAGTTCTACATTTTAAAGTATTAAGGATAAGAAGGCATGTGCTGTTGAACTACTTTTATGGAAAAAAGTTTTCAGCCAGGCAGTTTTATAAATTGAAATACAAGAAGTTGGGTTTATATCAGCCAGGGAGTGTTATAAACTGGAATGAAGGGAATTTTATAAACTGAAATGCAGGGAGTTTTATAAACTGAAAAGCAGTGAGTTAGGTTTATGTTAACCAGGGAGTTTATAAACTGAAATGCAGGGAGTTGTGTTTATGTCAGCCAGGGAGTTTTAGAAACTGAAATGCAGGGAACTGGGTTTATGTCAGCCAGGGAGTTTTAGAAACTGAAATGCAGGGAGTTAGGTTTTTGTCAGCCAGAGAGTTTTGTAAACTGAAATGCAGGAAGTTGGGTTTATGTCAGCCAGGGAGTTTTGCAACCTGAAATGCATGGAGTTGGGTTTATATCAGCCAGGGAGATTTATAAACTTAAATGCAGGGAGTTGGGTTTATGTCAACCAGGGAATTCTATAAACTGAAAAGCGGAGAGCTGGGTTTATGTCAGCCAGGGAGATTTATAAACTGAAATGTAGGGAATTGGGTTTATGTCAGCCATGGAGTTTTAGAAACTGAAATGCATGGAGCTAAGTTTATGTCAGCCAGGGAGTTTTATAAATTGAAAAGCAGGGAGTTTGGTTTATTGAATATGCATGTGCAAAGAAAAGCAACAAGTGAAGAAGGGGATTAGTGGCAGTGTATGGCAAATCAGGTTAATGTGGAAATCAGTGGGCTTCTTAGACTGAAAATAATTAGGGAGGCTTATTGACACTAGAAGCTATGATCAAATAAGAATGAATGGGGATAGTAAATGAAATGTTTAATAGTCTGGCTAAAATGAGAAAGGATGAGGATTTAATTATCATCAGCCATCATTGTAAAGTTTTACTAGATGCTTAGAAATACAGGAAATATGGGGTATGGTTCATAGGTTAGTACTAGACTAACTGCCCTTGTGAGCCATTTTAAGCCTAGCCAATTATCCCTTGTGAGACTCAAACCCTGTACCTTGTGTTTGTAAGGCAAACACCTTAACCATTAGGCCACCCTCTTTATATGAGAATACAATAGTCAATGCCAAAGAGAACTGAGAACGAGAAGTATCTAAAAGTGTCTAATAGATATCTGCTGGGAGATTCAGAGGGAAGACTGAAAATATGCTTTCTCTGTAAATGACAAAAGCTACAAGAGTAGATAAGACTGGTTTGTGGTGGGTAATCTAATTACATGTCTAGCAGTTGAGTAATACTAGGTGACTTCAACTACCCTCCATCAAATGGGAAAACTACTCATGCATCAATACACTGGACCAATTCTTCCTGGAATTAATCAATTCCAATGCCCTGGACCAGCTCATTCTTACCCTCACTAGAGGAAGCAACATCCTTGACCTGGTTATTACAAACATGGGCAACTGTTGTTCTACACCAATAGTCAATTCCTCCCTGGTTAGATCCGACTGCAAACTAATCACCATGGAAATCCAGATCTCACTCACACCCCTGCAAAGGTAACCACCATGAAATACTTCTCCAAAGCTGACTTTGGGCTCCTAAAAACAGAGGTGGCTAACTTTACGGCACCCATGTCAGTGGAAAATAGATTTATGACTGCTAAATCATATACCAATGCACTGTACGAACACGTATATAAATGCATGGAACTAGCCATACCCAACAAACCAAGACGCTCTCCTCCAAAAAAAGGAAGCCAATCTGGTGGTCCTCTGACTTTAATAAACTCTACAACAGAAGGAAGAAACTGTTGCAAAAAAAGGTGAAGTCCCAAGACTGTAAAAACTCTCTTATTAGCCTCAACAAAAAGTTGAGATCCCACATCAAAACCTCTAAAGACAGCTATAAAGGCAGAATTGCAGCAGACACTAAAAACAACCACAAAACTTTCTATAGTTATTTCCAAAAACCAACAAGCAATTCACACAGAAATTACAGTCCAGGTTGGAACCAAACCACACAGGAACTTAGATGAACCAGATTTATTAAAACTTGTTTTAGCGCTTTCATCTTGATATAACAAAAGACTTCATCAGAAACACTATTTCATTGAACATAGCCTGTTAAATGCCTTAAATCTCCCTCCCTGAAACAACATGGCCTAAAAAAACAATAAAACACTTGTTCCAATTAGAGCAAAGTCAATGTATTCTCTAAAAGTTACATTTCCTTATAAAATGCAATTCAACATGCATTTGCATAAAACAAATTATACTACATATGACCGAAGTTTGAGAATACTGACAATAGATAAAAAATCATTGTGTCCAGGTGGCACACAGGCATTCAGTTTGATTTGCCATCTTAACTCTTTATATTCAATAAGATCAGCACAAAGACCATCTCTTCCACTTTTATTTATCCGTTCTAAACACATGAAACCAAATTCATGGCCAGGGTTTTCCAAAACATGTTTATAAAGAGCATTATTGAGATTGCATTTCCTGATGTCATTCATATGTGCATACATTTGGTCCCTGAATTTTCGCTGTGTCTTTCCAACATAAAATCCCTTACATTGTTAAGTTAATGCCAAGTAAGCAATGCCCATGGTGTTACAATTGCAAAAACAATTCACCCGAATGCAAACACCATTAATTGTGATACCTTCACCTTCAATGACGTGCTTGGTTGAACTACAAAATCCACATTTGTATGTGACAATTTTTTTAGAGGTATTGGTCAAATCACCACCCTCTCCATTTTCTAATAATTCCTTCAGATTCTTTCCCCTCTTGTATACCATTTTAATACCACCCCCACAACATTCTTGAATTCATGAAAACAAGAAAAAATATTCCAATTATTCCTAAAGATCTCATAAATGAGGGAGCAGTCAGGGAATAAGTAGTAATAAATGCCAGTGAGTACTCATTTTTTACTTTTCTAATCGTGGCTACATCAGTAGTGGTGGTGTCATTTGTGTCCATAATATTCACATCACTCTTTAATAAAGGAATGTAAAATCCATTAGTCCTCTTATCACTAACTTTAGTAGCTACACCTTTAACTAGGTCATAAGGATAACCCCTGGCTAAAACTTGTTAGTCAGAGTCTCACATTCGTCCAAATAGGTTTCATCCTCTGAAACCATCCTAGTTAAGCATACAAATTGACCCATACCTCGTTTTTGGTGTTCAGGGTGGCAACTATCATAATGCAGAAAACTGTTCGATAAGGTAGGTTTCAACCTCCTGTTACTTGTGTCCTTCACAATTCTCACATCTAGATATAAAATGTCATAATAACTTCATTGGGAAGTGAAAGTAAGAAAAGAGGTAGTTTGATTTATATTTTCTAAAAAAAACTTCAATTCATTCTCAGTTCTATTCCACACAATAAAAATATCATCCAGGAAACGCATATATAAATCCCACGGTGGAATCACCATACCTCTCAAATAAATTTTTTTTCTCCCATTGTAACATTACAACGTTAGCAAAAATGGGGGCACATGCTGCCCCCATTGCAACTCCCTTTTCTGCAAAAAATAATGTCCACCAATAAATACATAATTGTGTTTTAACAGCATTTCCATCAGCACATCCAAAACATTAATCTCATTATTGGAAAAAACCCAGCTTCTAATAGAAGTTCATGGTACCAATCCACCCCCAAGTCATGAGGTATCACATTGAATAAATTAACCGCATCTACAGTACAAAATATTGAATCATCCTTATATTTTACTTCAGACAGGTTGGTAAGAAAATCCCAAGAGTCCCTACAAATATGTGTAACACCTTCAAGCATTTTTTTTCAGTTTAATATCCACAAATTTCGCTAAAGGATGAATTTTGGATTTAGATGCATTAACAATCGATCTCATGGGTGGGTCACTCAAATTTTGATGTATTTTGGGCGACCCGAATATGGAACGGATGGTGGGATATTTTGTTGTAAAAAATAACCATTCATCTAAAGTAATTTGTTGTTGATCGAGCACATCCTGCAATAACCAATCAATTCTAGCATAAGAAATATGTACCATATTAATGGAGGTTTCTTCATAAAAATCTCCACCAAGCAAAAAAGAAAACATTTTGTTAGAGTAGTCAAAAGAACTCATTATTACTACCACCCACCCTTATCGGGTTTCATAACCTTTATGGCTTTGTTTTTACACAACTGGTCCAACAAATCCCTTTCCATGTTAGATAAATTGCAGTAAATCTTCTTGTGCCTTTGTGCCTGTCAACATGCATCAAAAATCAAATTCACAAAGCTTTTCAAAAATCAATAAGGGCATTGCCAAGGGGAGGGCCGTTAAAAACACTACTCCTTCTAATAACATTAATGTCATGTTCAAATTCTTTGTCTTTAAATAATAACCTGAAGTTCAACTTTCACAAAAAAACTTTAAAATCTAAAATCAGGTCTGCAATGTTAGTTCTAACCATAGGAATATAATTGAAGCCTTTACTTAGTAGTTCTACAATGTTTTTATCAAATGACTTGTCGGTATAATTATATAAATGAAAATCACTTTGTGGGTTTGTCATAATATGTAAACCATCGCCTTCAAAATCATTGAGCTCCAAAAACTAGGCACCCATAGCGTTTACCGGTTCTAGTTAAAGTTGGTGTTCCTCCAATACTGCTGCTGGAATGCCCCATTAATTTTCCCCGTCATGCTCGTAGAATTCTATCTGTTGAATTGATGGTTCTTAATTCTCTCTGAGCATCTCAGAAGTTCCTGTCCTAAAAGAGAAGAAGCATTTTGACTGATGGCAGCATCCTCTTGAATTTTATTGGTGGAAATATCAACATTGGTCAGGACTGCAAGGTTTGATGGCTTAGGATAGACTAAACCCTTAGAGTAATCTACGCCATCTCTTTCAAACTTTTTCCTTCTTCCTTTTTTGTATGTCTCCAACAATTTTATCCTCATAAGAAAAAATGCTGACAAATTTGTCCTTCTGTTGCTCAAATAGCAGATTGGCCATAATGATCTTCTCCAGGTCAATAGCTTCTTTGGTAAGCTCATCAATTGACGTCTGGTTGTGTTTAGTCAGAACTTTAAGCAGTTCACAACCCTGGTGATCAAACAGGTCAATTAATTCTAAATTTAGTGGAGAGTTATTTATTAAGCCATTCGGAAACTTCCAAGAGAGG
Source organism: Protopterus annectens (assembly GCF_019279795.1). Taxonomy (NCBI): domain Eukaryota; kingdom Metazoa; phylum Chordata; order Ceratodontiformes; family Protopteridae; genus Protopterus; species Protopterus annectens. The sequence goes on along the minus strand of NC_056737.1, from coordinate 529,209,382 downwards.
AGGCCTTTAGGTACCCTCCGCACTTTAACACTTTCTTTAAAATAACAATTATCCACCTGCAATTTTCTAATTTTCAACAATTTATCTCTCAACAGATCTATGCTTTGCCACAAGGATCCATTATCTCTAGGAACACTGCAATGAAATGACAAGTTCTGTTTAAACCACGCTGAGCGATTAATGCTTGGCTACCCTTCATTTGGTCTAAAAACTTCCGGAGTTATCATAAATTCATTACCAGTTGAACTACAAAGATTTACATTACCATTTTGTCCATGAGGGATAGATATGGCTTGAGAAACAGTTTCAGGGTTGGAACCAATGTGAGCTGCCGTACTTGAAACTTGTTGACTTTCTATAGTTATATTAAGAATACCCACGGCAATACCCAGGTTTGCTTTGAGTTACTGCACAATGGTACCTCCTATAGTGAGCCAACAGATATTGCCAACATACTGGCTGACAGATTCAGTGCCAACTTTACCCCTCTCTCCCCCCAAAGGACCAATCACAATACTGGAGAAATGCAGGCACCCAGCATTACTGCAGCACAGGTTAAAGCTGCAATGCCTAAGGCCAAGAATACAGCTTCCATAGGACCCGACAATATCCCTGGATGTATTCTACATGAACTACAAAGTGAACTGGCACCACATCTGTGTGCTCCGTTCATTCACAGCCTCTCATCAGGCTTTGTCTCTACCGAATGGTGCACTGCTGCAGTCATCCCTCTCCATAAAGGGGGAGTGACTACAGACCTTGGTAATTATCACCCCATTTGCCTGACGAGTCTGACATGTAAGGCTATGGAGCGCATCATCATGGACCTAATTAACAAGGATATAGGGAATCTCCACACTCTAGATCCCACGCAATTTATTTTTGTGAAAGGTAGATCATGCCTGCTTAACCTGGTTGACTTCTTTGAGTCAGTCACCAGAGCTGTGGATGTGAGCAAGGCAGTTCATACAGCCTACTTCGATCCAACCAAGGCCTTTGATACCATTACCTACTCAGGAATTATTGATAAACTCACCAAACTAGGCATCAACCCCTCTATCACTAGGTGGGTTGCAAATTGGCTCACAGATAGACCCCACACTGTAAAAGTATCAGACTCCAAGTCAGACCGTAGACCAGTCATGAGTGGAGTCCAACAAGGACCAGTCCTGGGTCCTCACATGTTTAGCATTACTTCTCAGAAGTCCAGGCCAACACAGAGGGTCTCTGGCTGACCATGTTTGCAGACAACTGCAAGCTGGGAGCCATTATTAACTCCCCAAGTGATGTAGACATCCTACAGAAAGGCTTCACTGAGACCAATGACTGGTGTCGAAACCATGGCCTTAAGCTTAATGCCAAAAAATGCATTGTCATCCCCTTTGGGAAAAACTCAGTTCCCACTAATTACCACATTGATGGGAGCCTACTGAACACTGAAGGCGTTATAAGAGATCTGGGGACACAGGTTGACAGCAACCCCTCCTTTGACCCCCACATTGCCACTGTGGTCAGAAAATCCTTCTATGTGGCACATCTCATTACCAATGGGATTTGCATCCAGGAAGAAAGAGGTCATCATCTCTCTCTACTCTTCCCTCATTAGGCCATTCATCAAGTATAATGCCCCATTTGGCATGTACCTCACTAGACACATGCAACAGCTGGAAAGGCCACAAAAGTACCTCATGAAAAGGATCCTAGGCCTTAAACATGTGTCCTTTATGGACAGACTGAAAAAACTCCAGCTATTCTTTGTCTCATATCATCTACTAACAGGTGATCTCTGCTTGACTTACAAAGCCATTTCTGACCCAGCTCTGTTAGAAATGCTACATCTAAAGAAATCTCAGTCCCTCCACACCACACACTTCAGAGACCTCAACCTCATTAACACAATCAACAGAACATGCTGGAGTAGACTTCCCATACATGTCAAGCAGAGCACCTCACTGGCCCTCTTCAAGAGAATGCTTGATGAGTACATGGGAAATAGAAAGTTCACCCCAGGGATCACTGCAGTGGCTCTAATTGATAGAGGCACTGGGAGCTAACGTCGGGTGGCACAATGCCAGGGCACTTCTATGGGCTAGGTTTGTAAAGGCTCCAGAGACATTAGCCTAGTACACACCTATGAACATATGAAAAAGGTGTCTTTCTGATCATACTCTCATAGACTTGAGGTGAAAACTATGGATAGAAGGTCAGAGGTGATGGTGGTTTAACCCTTGTTGCTGGTGGAAAGCTGAAGATATGTACTGGCTGTGGAACTCGGTAGAGGAAGTCAGTTTCAACAACCAAACTGAGGAAGGGGCTAGGGGTATCAGTGATGGGATGGCATAATGGTTGTTTAGATGTGCAAGCTGACAGGTAAGAGAGATGAAATACAACAGAATGATTTGAAGTTGAACATATGATTAGAAAAAGTTGCTGGACTACAGAAATCTCATTGAAAAGAGAAACTTCTAAGAAATAGCCATCTTGGACTTAATATATATAAGTCCATTTTCTGCCATTCAGTCTCTGTGTTTTGGGATTTGCTTTAGCATATTTTAACATTTGAAATAATTACCACTAAGTGGGATGACTCTGTGGACTTCAGTATTATCGAAGGATGGATTGCTGCCTTCCTGTATATTTAATGCGTTTATATCACATTATCGAAAGATGAAAATAGTGAATGCTATTTCATCGAACCTAAAATATCTAAACCACATAATATTGAACATTCAGAACAGCGAATTTTTTCCTTGGGAAAAAATTTGCTATTCTGAAACACATACACACAACACAAGCACACCTAAAAAACATCAATACACACACATACACTTATAATCCTACAACTAACCCTACACTAAACTATACATACACTACTATCTATCCACTTACCTTAACCCAAACCCTAACCCTAAGGTCCGTCACTATCGCACACTCACCTAACCCACGCCCTAACCCTAACTCACTTAACCTGTCCCTAAACCTAATTCACCTAATCCGCGCCCTAACCCTAACTCACCTAACTCACCTAACCCGCACCCTAATCCTAACAACCACACAATCACACACTTACCGGAACCTGAGCCGTAAATCTCCACCACAGTGCTGAAAATAGCGAAGCCACAGAACCGGTCAACCGAATTCTTTCCCTAGAAAAGAATTTGGTGTTCTGTAGCTTCGCTGTTTTTAACATTTGATTAAAACGGGTCAATATTACAACATTCGAAGTTTTAAAACTTCGATGTTCTGATATAGACCCCATTTGATGACATTTGATGATGGGTAACTTGTGTGTTATGATATTAAAACTTCTAAAGGATAATAGCTTTTCCATCTTTTTAATGAGCATCCTGTGATGCTTTTTCATCTCTTTAACGAGCATCCACTTTATAGGAAAAAAGGCATGGTAGCACAACATATTGGTCAGACTTACTGCCTTTGGGTGGGATACAGCTGTAGTTGACATATTTTGTTAAGCTTTATTTCTGCACTAGGTTATATTTGACAGCATTGTTCACATGAGGAAACAATGTCTTGTTACTTGCATCTTATGCTTGTGTCAGTTTTCATGAATATAGTGATTAAAAGATGGGTAGGATATTTTTAATTTGCTTAATTCTATCTCCCAAGGATAACTTAAGTGGTGATGACAAAAGGATGGAAACTGTGGCTATCTCCTTATTGATAGTGAGTCTATGATTTGTGGAACTGATTCATGTAAGCGTGGAAATTTGTGTGCATTAGTTGGGATATCTGTGTAAGTAAGGATTTCTGGTGAACTTATGAAGACTGCATTTATGGTTTCTGAAATAAACGCTTGCACAAAATGCTATCAGAAAATGTATTCAGGATTGATGTTTTACTGAAATGTGTAGTAGACATGTCATTCTGTTTTAATCTTATATGCTGCTGCTGATTTCAGCTCTGCTATAAATTATCATTTTGCTTTGCAGAACTGAAATAAGTAAAATCCTACTGTTCTCTGCAGTAAAGGATATCTGCTGGTTAAAAGCAGGGATAAGGCTCATAAATTTTCACTGCATCTTTGCCCTCTAAAATCACACAACTTTCCTTTTTATGGTGAAAAGGCAGATTCTTCAGTGGGGGCTTTATGAAGACTAAAAGCATTTCCCCTTATCTCTTCCCTGTTTGTTCATTTCCAAGCCCCATAATGATGCTCAGTTACCTACTTGCAAGTTTTATTCTCCTACAATTTTGTTTGTTAATACCTAATATGGCAGCCAGCCAAATCTCTGATGCATCACTTCCTCTCTGTTACCCTCAAGATTACCTCAAAACAACAAATACTAATATGAATATAGTCAGTATAAATCAGAGGTGATACTATCTGAAGTAATATAACCAGGAAGAAGCAAACATACATAGAATACAGAAATTAAGTCATTTCAGTTAAAAACCTATCCTCAGTTTCCAAATTAAATTATTTTATTTATTTTATTTAACATTTGTTTACTGGGAAAGTCAGACTGGGAGAGAGCCCATTTTTAATGGAAGCCCGGGGAAAAACACTCCAGACACGTCTTTGGAATGTGGGAGGAACCGGAGCACCTGGAGGAAACCCACATGAATGTAGGGAGGACATGCAGACTCCGCACAAAAGGCACCCAGCTGAGAATCAAATCCGAGAACCTCTTGCTGTGAGGTGACAGTGCTAATTGCTGTACCACTGCGCTACCTGCATACAAGCTCTGAGGAAAAAGAAGGAAAGAAGCTGTCCTGGGATTTAAAAGTTCTTTGATAAGCACATTTTAAATTCTCAGTTGTTACAAAGTCATTTTCCTAAAGGGTTCCAAAGGTTATTATATATTCTACAAGTTTTAGCCTTCTCATCTGTAATCTCTGAATAGCCTTAAAGGAGAAGCATGACCCTCCATTTAATTATAACACGCTAGTGACATCACTGATTGCAGGCAACTTAAAGAACAGCTGATTATACTCAATTCTGATTCAAGTTTTTCTTGCATATGGTATTGTTCAAATGTTGTCAAAAGCCAAATTGTCAATGTGTTAAAAATCACACTGGCCATCATTCAATAGATTATTTATATTTTCTAATTGGATATGATAATAAAAGTGGTCAGTTGAAGGACAGACAAACAAGCATTTAAAAATGGCAAATGCTGACTTAAACTGAATTTCTTTTTTGTATGTTTGCTCTGCTTCCATTCCAACCATGTGCCTACTAACTAACTCAATTAAGAGAATAAGGGGGGGCATGGCACTACCTTCATCCAGGCAAATATCAAGAGGTGCTCTGTTCCTAAGTCTGCCCCCCTCTACTTGGGCAGCTGATCTGTGCACATGCAGAAGTGATAGCCTGCTGAGGCATCCATACCCAAAGCAGATACATATTTCTACACAAGTATGATGGATGTCTAGAGAACATGAATGCTCAAAGTTGACTTTCTCCAGCCATATGCTGTATGCTGTGACACCCATTCTCCAGCAGGTGTCGGGACAACAAGGGAGCAAGGGATCATACTGTTTTTCTTCAGAATGGTCAGTCTGTCCTACCCAACATGACTGACTCTTGTAATATGAATGTCACTCTGACATGTGGTATTGAGACTGGGGGCATGGAAAGAGAAAGAATTATTTGACAGTATACACAATCAAATCATGAATAATGTATTTTTGATGCGTAGTTAGTTGAAGAAGCAGATGGTCATAGTGCCTAGGGTTCTACTGTTAAAGTCAAAGAAATAACTTTCTGTAAATGTCATGTTCTGGAAGTTTGCAAATATGATTAATTAAGAGATGCAATGGAAATGAACCATTTGAGCACAACCAGGATTGTCAGTTTATGGCAAAATGCCTTACAGATTTTGTTTCAGGAGCATTGCATCAGTAATTCCATTACTTGCAATGTATTACTGCTCAAATGGTACATAGGACAAACAAATGTGTTGTCAGAGATGAACCCAACCAAACGTACATTTCAATAAACTGCTAACAAAGTTAAGTACTAAAAAAAATTCCTACTGAAATATTTCAGTGCAGTGATCATATGAAAAATGCAAAAAAGTGATGAATTATGTTGTTTATTTTCTCTCTTTCAGTGAAAGTGTTTTTTTTAATTATTTAGCCAGTATATGGCATAGTTTCGGCCATTATTACATACTTTAAAAATCAGTTGTTGCAGTGGTTAGCATTGCTTACCCTCCAGTCTATTTCCCAGCTTAGGTAATTTCTGTCCAGTTTCCATGCTCCCCCAAGTTTGTATCAGTTTTAATTGCTAGTTCTGCATTTCTTCCATATCATAAAGAAATGCCAGTAGGTTGAATTTGGCAATCCTCCAAATAGCCCTTAGATTGAGTGTGTGTGTGTGTGTGTGTGTGTGTGTGTGTGTGTGTGTGTGTGTGTGTGTGTGTGTGTGTGTGTGTGTGTGTGTGTGTGTGTGTGTGTGTGTGTGTGTGTGTGTTTGTTTGTCCTGTGATGTAGTATCCCCATCCAGATTCTATACCTTATTTTCACTGTGTATCGGAATAGGCTCTGACTATTCCATATATAGACAGAATATAGCAGATATCAGAAAATGAATTACTGAATTAAGCATTATCTGCAGTAAAAATAATAAAGTGTCAGGGACACTGATTTACAGATCTTAAAAAAAAATTATATTTTCATAAATCAAAATGCAGAAAATATACCCATAATTTTTTTAAGTGCAGTTTCTGGTCTTTATTGTGATTTCATTGTGAAGATAGGTGAAGGCTGCCAGCCTAGCCATATAGAATTTTGTAGATAATTCTGTTATTTGTAAATATTAATATAAGCCACAGGCTTGTTCTCTTAAATGGAAGAAAAATGGTGTTAAATGTGAAACTGCAAAAATGTAACCACAATGCACTCTGCTGGTAGAAAGCTGCTAAGCAAAGAATCTTGTAACTGTGATCTCCAGAGCTTGGAGTCAGTCTGTCTTGGCTAGCACATTCTTTCTATTTTTTAACTTAAGGAATAATTACTAGAGTTTACTTGTGGAATGTCTTTTATTGTTGTAGCTTCCTGCAGGTGCAAGATAAAAGAAATGTTAAAAATGTAAATGTTGAACTTCTGTTGTCCTGGGAACTATATCAGAGGTGATAAGAATGATGTAAACTGGGAGGGCCCAGCAGAAATGTGTGTTAGTGATTTTAAAAACTATTCCTCAGAGGAAAGTCATGGCATTTTGGCTTGAGAATATCCAACTCACCACTATCTGCCTGTGTTCTGTATGTAAGTAGGATCTTAGATGTCAGTGTCTCTTTTAGAAATAGCTAGGAAATAGGAAGATTAGACACTTGTTTTTCTGTGCTGATGTCAGGACTATTCTACTGTATTATTTTAAGCATTTTCCTTTGATCTCTGAACTCTTGACTAGCACTGTGTAGCAAAAAGTATTGGCTTGTGTTTTTATTGTTTATTATTAAATATTTTTAAACCTTTCAACTGTGGCTGTTTTGTGTAGAGATAATTTAAGTTCTAGAGTACATTGCATGTATATAGTGATACTGGCCAAGCCACTCCAATAAACCTTGACTGTTCAGTTGCACTTACCATTTGGATAATAATATTGCACAGTATATTTGCACACCCTTTCATAAGGGCCTTTTAGTAAATGATAAATATTAGTGGGTGGTGGCAAGTGGTACTACCGTATAGTCTGGGTAAAAGAAGCACAGCTGGAAACCTGTGCCATCCTTCCCCAGGAGTGTCTGTGTGGTTGTATATAAGAAAACAAACAGCCCAAAACAGATAGCAAGAACGATAAAGTCACTGTTTAATGCACACATAAATGCTGTACACATACATTTTCATTTATGCACTTCATCAGATCTGATCTGATCTGATGAAGTGTATAAATGAAAATGTATGTGTACAGCGTTTATGTGTGCATTAAACAGTGATATTAGCGTTGGTTCCTGGGGCTTTATTGTTTCACTATCTGTTTTGGGCTGCTTGTTTTCTTGGTTCTGGTCTGCCCAGCTGGTGCTTTGTCTGTTTATTAGTGGTTGTATATAACTCTTATCTCAAAGTGTGTATGTGCCAGCTACTTGGACAGGGACATGAAGCACTGGTTGGACAGAGAGGGGGCTGGAAGTTTTAGCTTGCCCACTAGGCTGAAATCTGGACCCTATAGCTGTGCCAGTGGGATGTCTTATTGGGGACCTGGAGAGAAAGGGAGAAACCAGCCCCAGACTGACTGTGATCTCTGTGTGCTCTTAAGGGAAATTGTACTTTACTGTGTGTGTATTTATTATCCTTTCCCTATATGGATGCCCCTCACTGGTGTTACTGGTGAGGATTGAGGCTGCTTGATTGCTGGGCCACTGCACGGGCATTACATTCATTACAACATTTTTGTACCCAGTTAAATGTAAAATTTTAAACAGATTCTAGATAAAGAACATGCAGCAATGTAAACTAACAGTATTAGCTTCCACCATGAGTGGACGAAATTCAACATTGCATTCTCCTAAAATGGCTAAAAAATACTTTTTAAGTGGTTTTTTTTTCAGGGGCAAACTCCCTGTACAGCCTAGTGTAGGGGGGATCTCTGAACTTATATATATATTGACTCCACTGTCACACTAACTTGGAAAAGGAGAGAATCCACCCAAAAAGGGCATCACTGTCAGCAGAACTCACCAAGAGTTATTGCCTATGGAGGAATTCTGATCCTCAGCAGGTTGAACAATGGGTAAATGGCACTAACTCAAGAGTTAAATTTGAATCCACCTGTAGGTTGCTGCAGTATTATATGCAGCAGAAATAAGATAAAATGAAATGCAAGTTGTGGCAAGTGGCTGTGGTTTAAAATGTAAAATTCTATGAAAATCCCATGTTCTTCCTATCCTCAGATAGTCCATGTTTGTGATTTTGTACTATTTTCCTACAAAAATGGAACGTCATTGCCCCTATATCTTTAAAAAATAATATGGTGTGAATGAATGGAAGCTCATTTAATTTTAGGGAAATAAAATGAGAGATACATAACAATGGCAAGGACCCGCGCTATTATACTAAGTGTCTTACCTTGGGCTCATCAAGGAAATAGTTCAAATGCTTAAAGATTCACAAAGCAGGTCTTCATAGAGTATCCTGAGCATTTAATTTGGCCCAGTGGTGAATAAATAATGAATGGGCATTTATCACAAATTAGAATTACTTTGTACTACTTTGTTTATAAGATTCAGTGTATGCTTTTAATTCCTGTGTTAGTTTATAGAGACCTGACTTTAATGAGAGACCACAGAAAATACTGAGGTCAAGTAATGAAGCTTCTCTGATAACCAGGGGCAGACTCAGCAATGCCATAACAGCTGGTTATCTAAGTGCTAGAGAACATGTGCACACATACAAAAACATACATAAAATGCTAAAATGGTGGTTATTAATTATGTATATGTTGGAAGATGAGCATGAATAATTATGTAAAATACTCCATAGAATTAGTCAGAGGGGTTAGCAAAAACTGAGGTAAAAGAAGAGAAATGTGATTACTTACAGTCTGTAAAATAACTGGGGAAAAGCAAAATTCTGGAAAAGTAAATCTGTTAAGTCTGTTAATTTTAGCTCATTGTTAAAAAGGAATTAGTTGGGAAATTTTAATTTGGGATTGGTGGTATACCATAGCTGACATTAACTATCTCTGATTTTTGCTACCTCCTAAGGAATGTGGCCACACAGTTCTGCCTAACTATTCAATTATTCATATAACCTAAAATAAATTCTTACAGTTCATGCTATTATGGACTGACCACCGTTGCTTCTCCTTCGCTACAGTGAAACCCTCTTCTGTTTCATGGGTTCCCAACATGTGATATACAGTTACTACAAACAACATGGAATGGAGTACTCACTTCTCATCTCAGAATAAGACTAACTTTCACTCTGGGATCTAAAATCCTCCTTAACACTCTTACCTCTACAAAGATTGATATTTATGATTGCCACTGACATCAATGCCTTCTTACCAGCCACTCTTGTGTTGTGAAATATTTTTTTTGCTAGTTGGCACAACTTATTAGACTAAAGAGTTTTTCTTACAACTTGCCACTAACTATTTTCAGTCCTCTGGATCTCTGAGTATGAAAGTCTTTTTTTATCCTCTGGATCAGTGATTTTTTTATTCAACAAACCTTTTAAACTTTTTCAACTGCAATATCAAGTAAAAACAAAACGTCATAATTAGATTATTAGAGACATTGATAAGAAAGATATATTCCAATAGTAATATGAATAGCTAGTACTAGCAAAATGCTATTTAAATAATTGATAATTCTGCTATTAAATAAAAAAAAATCAAATGTTCTTCTATTTGCAGGGTTGAAAAAAAAGATGCTCCAGCATGTTATAAATTTTATTCATGCATTCCATAAAATATGTTTACAATTCAGCAAAATCTTTAAGTTGGCAAAGAATAATAAGGATGTATAATATCTACAATTAAGTCTGCCATTCATGAAACCATTCTGGGACTCTGTCCACTGTCCTAATCTTCGCTACCTCATGAAGCTCCTGATGTTTTTTCCAGTCTTCTGCAATGCACTTTCTTATTCTATACTACAAAACAGCTTATGGATCCACAAGAAACGTAATAGTTTTATAATGAACAGCAAATAGTAAGCATATAAACTACACATGCTCCCAAACCTGAAACAACAATGTTTTTTAAAGTATAAAATATCAGACTTATACACATGATATATATATATATATTTATACATAACCACCAACTCTAATTCTAAATATATATATATATATATATATACAGTATATATATATATATATATATATATATACAGTATATATATATATATATATATATATATATATAAAATCTTTTATTTCCAACTCCACTGCTTTAATATGGGTTATATGCATACGACTCTATTCAAGTCAGGTTCCTTGTTGCACTAAAAGTGATGATCCATATGCTTATATAATGCATTTGTTTCTAATTTCCTATGTACTTCTGATAAGTGATCACATCTTCTTTCTTTTAAGTTTCTATTTGTTTTATCTATATAGGATCATTCATGATATCTTTTACATAGCACTATATATATTGTGTTCATTGATTTACAAATTAGCATATAAATTAAAGCTAAGTAATATAATATAATATAAACATATGCAAAATAAAGTTGAAGAGCATACTTTTGAGTTTGCAGTGTTAGAAGAAATGAAGCTAAAAGGTAGTGGTGGCAATATATGGGATAAAACAGAGGCTCTGAAATACAAACAGATCACTGCTTTTAGGGCGCACAAAGAATCTGGCTTGAGTGGAGTTGTAGGCATAAAACCCATATTAAAGCAGTGGAGTTTGAAATAAAAGGTTTTACATATATATATATATATATATATATATATATATATATATGTGTGTGTATTAGAATTAGTGCAGTTTATATGTATCAGTGTTTTTATAGGAATGTTTGATTTAGAGAAAGCTTTTTCACCTTTAAAAGGATTTATCTGCTGGAGCTACAGTGTTGTTTGACACTGTCTTATTCTACCGGCTTCCTGCAGGAGTCATGCCTTGACAAAGTGCTCTAACTTATGCTCTGAATGATGTATAATGAACAACACATGTAGAGAGTGTGGCACTTTGTGGGAAAGTATACATGAGACAGCTTCTCCTGAAATTTTTCTAAGATGGGCACAACCAGCAGTTCAGTGTCATTTCAGGCAGCAAAAACCTGTATGCAGTCCAGTTGCCATAATGTCTGAAGGACTTATTCTGGCTGGCTGTTAGAACTACTAGACCATGAGTAAAAAAAAAAAAAAAGTTGTGCCACTTTATAAAAGAACACACGTTTGTTTCTTTAAACCAGATATTAAAAGTAGCATGAAAGCCCTTAGGAACTACAAATATACCTTGGCAGAAAATTGTACTTTACCTTGGGATTCAGAAAAGTGATTGTGAGCAGTAAGTCCTGCCACCCAAACACCCATGGTAAGCCTGTCCATTTCAGAGACAGACCAACCATGGTGATTTTTCCATGGTTGGAAGAATCAGTTCAGTGGGCTTTACCACTGGTTATGCTGAAGGCTAATGAGGTATTCCAGGAGAATGATTAATGTTATTTAACCATATGCAATCCCCAGAGATGCTTGTTTTAAGTGATTTATGAAGCCAAGCAATTAAGAAAACCTTATGTGTGCATAAAATAACTAGCAGGCCATGATAACTAACATAGCCAAATGCTGAAGTCCCACATTCAATCAATGGAGAGGCCATGTTGCAGCTAGGCTTAATGAATTTCAGCAGAGAAGGAGTGGTGGGTGGTGGTGAGTGTGTGGCAGTGTGCATACATGTGTGCAAGGGTATGAATGGACTGAGATGACTGTGTGTGTGTGTGTGGGGGGGGGCAGTGAGCGTGCATGTGTGCAAAGGTATGAATGGACTGAGATGACTGTGTTGTGTGTGTGTGGCAGTATGAATGCATGTGTGCAAGGGTATGAATGGACTGAGATGACTGTGTGTGTGTGTGTTTGTGTGTGTGTGTGTATGTCTGGCAGTGTGGCAGTGTGCGTGCATGTGTGCAAGGGTATGAATGGACTGAGATGTGAGATGACTATGTGTGTGTGTGTGTGTGTGTGTGTGTGTGTGTGTGTGTGTATGTCTAGGTGTGTCCATGTGGGTGAATAGGTGACTGTTTCAGTGAGGTCTCCTATTGAAGAGTGTGTGGGTTGGTATTGAGTGGACATCTGTGTGTGCATTTATAAATGTCTGACGCATGTGTGAGTGCAGAGTGTCAGTGCAAATGCGATGCCTGCACCACCAGAAGTAATGACCACCACAAACTGCTTTTAGCACTCGTTTCAATTAAGGGTAAAACAGAGACTTGCAAATTAGCTGATAATGTTTGTAAATTACTTATCGTGTGGTTTCATAAACTGACCTACTATTGGTAGTCACTTTAGGAGCACAGAGGACCTTTTTTATGAATCCCAGTCAATGTGTAATGAGATTCCTCTTCAGCAAGGGATACCAATGCAATGTCTTATCTTTGGTTAAGGAAACTTGCATACCAAGTTTCAAGATTTAATTGGCCAAGGAATATCCGATCTTTTAAAGGTAAATAATACACCATGTTTCTGATTTGTAAGACTTATCAATTGTCTAATTTTGGCAACACATATTTCCTCTGCAAGGAAATGTAGTCCATAAAGACTGTCCTATTGAAAGATTAACTCATGAGATCAGGCAAGGCAGCAAGGCATGGATGCATTTTAATTCTTAGTTTTCTCATCAAATCATTTTGTCTACTGCTCTGAGAATTGATTGTTTCCACACAGGAATTGCAGAACTTACTTGATATCCCATTTTGAAACGCTTCTGTATTGCCTTAAATGTCATGTGAGAGAAGTGTATGTCATAGTTTCAAATTTACATGGAGATTATAGTGGCATTAACCTATCACCGGGGAGAATTGATAGTTACAGAGACTTGTCATCTATGATAACTAGCCCATGGAAGGTGAAGATTAATGCATAATTTCAAGATCAGGAATGCCCATGCCATGAAGAGCAGCTGTAGAAGATAATAACAATATTATTTCAAACAAAAGATGACATCAGTTCAGCCATTTTGTAAGCTGTGGCAGGTTTGATCAGGGTAGCTAAGAATGTTGCTCATAAAGATTTGTTGTTAAATGCTCATTTTGATTACTGTGATTCTCTTCCTGTAGGAGGCAGCTCCATGAATGCATTTGTTTTTCTACAAATGAGATGAAGATTAAGTTCCAAACATTTTCACTGATTCTGGGTGCATCTGTATTCTCAAATAATTGGTGTAATTGGAAATGACGTGGTGGAGAACTGAAACAGCATTTGAAAAGGAACTTATCCATGTGGTAATAGGCTCCCTCCTTCCCTATTCATTTACAAGAAACATGTCAGTCTTCTTCCTATTTCCTGTAATACCAGCTATTGCTGGGAGCACCTCCAACCCAGCATAAAGAATCAGAATATCCAATTCAGGGTTCTCAGTCAATAGCTGACAGTCATCTGGTGCGGATATTCACACTGAGCCTCTTCAAGTTTCTGTCCATAGATGCTACCATATTGGCAAATCATCTCTGAGAAAGAGTGGTGTAAGTCTAGTGTGAAATGTAGATAGTGGATATCCATAAGTGGTGCCATTCTTCAACTAGAAGGGAATTGACAGTTCCTCTTTAGTAGGCACAGAGGGCAGTTGAACTTTGTGCAGCAGGGTTTTACCATCCGAATTAATCATCTCTAAATTTCATTTCAATGACCGTCAAGACTTCCTGCAAGTAATGCTCCTGATTGATCAAATCAAAGTCCACAGAAAGTATTACTTTCCAACCTTTGGGCTTTTGTTTTAGGGTAGATTGAGACCTGGCATGGAGTACACTTGAACACATATGCACAAACCCTGCTTATTCTGGCAAAGCTTATCCTGGGAGATATGCCTGGAATCTTTTGATAAGACCTGGGCATACAGCTTAATATCAGTATTAGGCAGGTAGATGGGGTCTAACATTCCTTACTATACTCATATTTTATCTGGATTCACTAAGATAGTAATTACTAACAAATGGTAAGGAGGTATACATGAGGATTCTTTACAACTGATACTTTAAACAAATCAACAAGCTATCCACACTGCTAAAGGAGACTCACAAACAAAAACAACTAAATAAAAAAAAAAATATATATATATATATATATATATATATATATATATATATGTGTGTGTGTGTGTGTGTGTGTGTGTGTGTGTGTGTGTGTGTGTGTGTGTGTGTGTGTGAGTCAACCAACATGGTCCAGGCAATACCAAAAAAGTACAGAGCAACTGGTTTATTAAAAAAGGGTTAGCACTTTCGCGGGGTTACCGTTTCTTCACACCAAATACAAAACATACATTAAGTCACACATATTTAAAACACAGTATAGCCAATCAAATAAAATCATCAAAAAACAAGCCAGCCAGAAAAAGTGACCTATCAATCACCGCCTTCCCAATAAGGCTGGCTTAAGGGAGATACCACTATTAAGTCCTGGTTGTTCATATGTTTGCAGGGAAATAATCCATCTTAATTCACACATTTTAACAGTATTATTAAAATCACCTCTTCTGATACTGGAGTGCAGCATCTGTAAAACTTCCTACAAGTAACGTCACCTGATCAAATCAAAGTCCACAGAAAGTATTACTTTCCAACCTTTGGGCTTTTGTTTTAGGGTAGATTGAGACCTGGCATGGAGTACACTTGAACACATATGCACAAACCCTGCTTATTCTGGCAAAGCTTATCCTGGGAGATATGCCTGGAATCTTTTGATAAGACCTGGGCATACAGCTTAATATCAGTATTAGGCAGGTAGATGGGGTCTAACATTCCTTACTATACTCATATTTTATCTGGATTCACTAAGATAATAATTACTAACACATGGTAAGAAGGTATACATGAGGATTCTTTACAACTGATACTTTAAACAAATCAACAAGCTATCCACACTGCTAAAGGAGACTCACAAACAAAAACAACTAAATAAAAAAAAATATATATATATATATATATATATATATATATATATATATATATATATGTATATATATATATATATATATATATATGTGAGTCAACCAACGCGGTCCAGGCAAATAAACTACTAGAAATAACAAAAAAGTACAGAGCAACTGGTTTATTAAAAAAGGGTTAGCACTTTCGCGGGGTTACTGTTTCTTCACACAAAATACAAAACGTACATTAAGTCAAACATATTTAAAACACAGCATAGCCAATCAAATAAAATCATCAAAAAACAAGCCAATCAGAAAAAGTGACCTAGTCTCAGTCATCGCCTTCTCAATAAGGCTGGCTTAAGGGAGACACCACTATTAAGTCCTGGTTGTTGATATGTTCGTAGGGAAATAATCCATCTTAATTCACACATTTCAACAGTATTATTAACGTCACCTCTTCTGATACTGCGGTGCAGCATCTGTAAAACTCTAAATTTAAAAGCGCTATGTCCTGGAAATAGCAAAGCATGATTAGCTATGGGCACTAGATAGCACTTGGTTGTGTTTATTCCCTAGATGCTCAAGTATCCTTTCCCTAAGTTGGTGTGTGGTCTTACCCACATAAAAACCATCACATGAGCAACATGTGGCAAGACACACCAAATTGTTGCTCCTGCATGTTGCTACAAACCTAGGTGAAAAAACATGTCTTGTGACTAGATATACAAAACAAGGGTCAGGGGAAATAAATAATCATGCCTTGCAATTATAGCAGGGGAGGGTACCATTCTTCCCTATTGGTGTAGATAGCAAGGGTATCGGCCCATAGCATAAAAGCCTTTTAATCGACATACTTCTAAAAATAAAGGCAGGGCATTCCCCCTCTACTTGTC
The DNA here is from genome assembly GCF_019279795.1 of Protopterus annectens. Lineage (NCBI taxonomy): Eukaryota > Metazoa > Chordata > Ceratodontiformes > Protopteridae > Protopterus > Protopterus annectens. The sequence goes on along the minus strand of NC_056737.1, from coordinate 529,192,984 downwards.
TCACCTTGTTATCAGCCAAAAGGACTGGCCAACTTTTTTTTTATGATATTACAATAATATGGAATATTACTGGAATATCTAAACAATACCTTGGGGGATGAATTCACTCTGGCATGTTGATCACCATTTGTGGTACGTTTACTGGAAGAAAAATACTGAGTACATCTGCCATGCTGATTTTGTAAGGCAGCCCTCCTGGTATTAACTATCTGAGTCTGTGAATACCCTCTTTCTTAAAAACATTACTCATTCTATGCACAGTTTCCTCAAACACAAGATCATTAGTACATATCCTGGATGCTCTTAAACAATGGCCATTAAGTATATTAGAAAAAATGTGTGGGGGGTGCATACTAGAGCAGTGTAGGAGCCCATTCCTCCAACAAGTTTTACTATAGAATTGTGTCTCTGAGGTACCATTAGTGTCCTTCAAGATGGAAACATCCAAAAAATCAGTGGAAGTAAGTGAATGATTTAAAGTAAACCTCAGAAAATCAGAAGTATCTTCAAGATATTTGACAAAATCCAAAAGCTCTTCCTCGCCACCTCGTCATAAAAGAAAAATGTCATCCACAAATCTGGCGTAAAATCTAATATGATGTCTATGTGGGTTGTTGCTGTATATATGCTCATTTTCCCATTGCGCCATAACCAAGTTGGCATAGCTATTGGTGCAAGGGGTATCCATGGCTACTCCTAACAATTGGAGATAGTGTTGATTCTCAAACAAAAAACACACCATTACACAAAATTAAATCTAATAGGGTACAGATCACCATTACCATATTGTGTGTGAAGTGACCATGATGAGATATAAATAGTCTAACAGCATCCACCCCTGCTTGATTTGGGATGACAGTGAACAGTGTTTTAACATCCAAGGTTACTAGCAAAACGTCAGTCAACGAGGAAGAAAAAGTAGCCACAGAAGTATACAAGCTAGATAAAAAATGCTCAGTATCCTTCAAAACCGAAGAGGATTAAGACTGTCTGTATGACCAGCAGATAAGGGAGGGGTTATTGTGGTGCTGAATAGAGCTGACTATTTAGCTAGCATGGCAACTATGTTAGATGACTGTTTTATTTACTGTAAAGTTTCAGTGAAAGATGTGGATAGATGCATTAGCTCTGTGAGAAATGATTTATATGACCTTTTGATATGTGGCTTGATTGATCATGATTTGTATGAGTCCTTCACTGTTAATAACCCTCTTGTTCCTGTAATCCATGGACTACCTAAAATCCATAAAGACAGTCTTAACCCCCCATTGCATCCTATTGTTCCAGGACATGGTTGAGGAACTGAACCTCTCTCTAAGTTTGTTGAGATGCAGCTTAAGCCAGTACTTTCAGAATCCCCTTCGGTTTTGAAGGCTATCAAGCATTTTTTATCCAGCTTGTATACTTCTGTGGCTACTTTTTCTTCCTCATTGACTGATGTTTTGCTAGTAACCTTGTATTTTAAAACACTGTATTCTTTAGTGCATTTTTCTTTCTTTATTTGCTCTTTCTTTTTCTAGCAATGTTTTCAATCATCCTATTGTACCTTATTGTATGGACACTTTCTTCTTTGTGCCTCTAAAGAAAAGGGCATGATTACCAGCCCAGTCAGAAATCTGTGATAAAGAATGCTGAATAAATAAAAATTAAAAAAATAAAAAACATGTAAGCAATGTTTGTTTATATTGGTAGAATATGAAAAAAAGACATCAGACTGCCCAATATGACCCACTTCATTTTTTAAGGAATGTTGGAAGATTGGAGATCACTTGTTGGATGGATTTCCTAGTGTTTATAGTGATGAAAGCGAAGAGAAATCAGCTTTAGCTCTTGCAAAATTCATGTTCACCACTGTTCTTCCATGGATAATGAAAGATTTACGCATAAATGGTTAATAAGAAAATTCAGTGATTCCTGCAGATGCATAATGTATGACAATTCTTCTTGAAATGCTCAGGAAATGTACATGTATATATATATATATATATATATATATATATATATATGTATATATATATATATATATATATATGTATATATATATATATATATATATATATATATATATATATATATATATATATATGTATATGTATATTCATATGAAGATCAGTTTTGAATGAACTAATGACTAACTTCTCCTGATAGTAAAGGGGATGTCTGTTCTATAATCTTGGAAGATATTGTGAATGTATGTGCCACTTTTTTTTTTCCCCCAGCAGTGCTTTTTAGGCATTCACTCTCAAGTAGAACTAATTCACACATTGCCTTATAGGCCAGGCAGATGTCACCTCTATGTAACCTAAGCAGAATACAATGACAGTTCCTAAAAGTGTTCATGCTTACCAACTCTATGACTTTTCTAGTAAGAAATCATTGTACCTTTCCAAATAGTTGTAGGTAGTGTCTTTACATTCTTCAGACTGTAGTCTTGTATTAAATACTGGATTACATCTGTGAGGTATAAAATGGAGCTGTGAGCTCCCTGCAGTGGCTAAACATGCTTTTAACAATAAATGGACTACAAAATATACTTCCCTGACTTAAGCATATACTCATTAGTAAAGTTTAAATAATTTACCATTATTGTTCAAACTTTAATGATGGGGACATGGTTTATGATATAACTATTTACTTTGTAATCATAATTTGTCTCTTTTTCATGTTATTGCATTTGTTGATATTAAAAAGTGAAGTCATTACTGCTCTACTATGTATTTATTTTCATAGACCATCTTGTAGAACTTGAGTATATTTTACTGAAATAATTATGTTATTCAGTTTGCACTCATCAATGAATCTGTTTCTTCATAGCATGTTCTGTAGTTCTATCGCTGAAAAGAGTATCCCAAACTAGAATGTAGTAGTTCTAGTACAGAGTCATGTAAGGTATAACTGGTATCCCATTGGGATAGAAAGGCAAGCCCTTCACCTTGACTTGTGTCCTGTTGCGTAACTGGTATCTTGCCTATTGAACGATAGCTGCATTATCATTTAATACCATTAGTTTATTCAGTTTATCTCTTACATAGGACAGTGCTGAATGTATTAGAAGGTCAAGGTAAGCAGTATGCACTGTCATCCTTTCCCAAGTGCTGTTGTTACATTTTAAGAGAATCCAAATGGTAAGATCACCCCCTGGTGGCTTAACAAACCCATACAATTCCATAAATGACAGAAATATGTTCCTATTACCATTTTGGATAAGCTATACTGTGAATGTTTCAATGCTTTATATAGAATACTGGTCAGATCGATGAGCCTGAAATTGCTATGACCCCTGCCCTTTGTGATTTGCCACTGTTATAACTTGTCGCTATATTCCGGGAATGTGTGCACAGGCTATCAATTTATTTAACATAATTGACAAAAGATTAATCAGATTTTCCTTGACTCTGTAAACCACCAGACAGATGTTTCCTGTTTCTCTGCATTCTTTTTTGCTAGCCTGCATACAAGTGATATTTATCGCATTTAGTACTGAATTTGTCATATTTTTGCTTTGCATGTAAATACTGTAAATATTGTTACTCTGTTTTTTGTTTTGTTTTTTTTTGTATCGTCACTATTTTTATTGTTTACTTTTTGAGCTTTTCTCCCTGGGCCTCTGCTAAAAAGGAGTCTTGCATGGCCCAGTCAGACCATCCCAGTAAACAGACACAATGAAATAATTAAATAAAATAAATATGTTGTTTGACCCATGGAACATGTGTTTTTAGCTTTGCTTATGGCAGTATTCATCATTTCTGCAGATATACAAGGGATGCCAATCCTTAACACTATCACATCCAAACAATGCATACTATTTTTCCATTTTCCAACAGACTATAGAATGAAAACAATGACAGAGTGATGCAATCATTCATATGGGCACATTTCTGTACTGTTGTTTACATATATCATAGTAATATTGAGTAATGAATGGGTGTATGTATGGTCTGTGTTGTCTGCCATTTTCTTTTAATTTACTGCAGGTGTGGCACTTAGTGATTGAGTTTTGAGCTTATCACCTTAAATCTGTGTCACTATTTTGCATTTGTATTGGTATTATTAGTGGGTTAGCATTATGCTGTGAAATCTGTGACACTGCTCTGCATATGTATTTGTCGTATTAGTGGGTCAGCATTATACTGTGAAATCTGTGACACTGCTCTGCATATGTATTGTTAGGATTAGTGGATTAGCATTATGCTGGTAAATCTGTGACACTGCTCTGTGTGGGTATTGGTAGGATTAGTGGGTTAGCATTATGCTGTGAAATCTGTGACACTGCTCTGCATAGGTATTTGTAGTATTAGTGGGTTAGCATTATTATACTGCGGTTGTGGTGCTGCGGTAGCGTTGTCGCCTCACAGTAAGACTTTGTCTTGTTCGATTCTCAGCTAGAGCATCTTCTGTGTGGAGGCATACATGAATGGGGCATGCCTTCGTTGAAGGTTGGGCATCAGGGCTGGTAACCCGGTATGAAAAAATCTACTACCAAACATTAGCAGACCAGAGTTCCGCTGTGGCGACCCCTAACCGGGAAAAGCTGAAAGACACAAACAGTGGGTTAGCATTATACTGTGAAATCCGTGACACTGCTCTGCATGTGTATTGTTAGGATTAGTGGGTTGGCATTATGCTGTGAAGTCTGTGACACTGCTCTGTGTGGGTATTGGTAGGATTAGTGGGTTAGCATTATGCTGTGAAGTCTGTGGCACTGCTCTGTGTGGGTATTAGTAGGATTAGTGGGTTAGCATTATGCTGTGAAGTCTATGGCACTGCTCTGTGTGGGTATTGGTAGGATTAGTGGGTTAGCATTATGCTGTGAAGTCTGTGACACTGCTCTTCATGAGTATTGGTAGGATCAGTGGGTTAGGATTATGTTGTGAAATCTTCAACATTGTTCTTAATGGGTATTGGTAGTATTAATGGGTAAGCATTATGTTATGAAATAATACTTCTTCAAAGCACAAACAGACTAACATGATGCTGTGTGTTTTGCAAAATAAATAATACTATCAGTTTTACTAAAGCACTTTAAGTTACACAAGAGCTGTAAGATAAACCTAGCTCTTGATTTGTATGTTCCTTCATTACAGGACATGTTGTTTCAGAATTAATAAGATATGCGTTTATGAAATGGATTTTACTTAGAATAGTCGAACCTGCATTCATGAGATGTCTTTAACTGAAAAAAAAAAACACTAGAAGAGATACAGGTTACTTTCTGTCATTTTTAATTAACCGTGGTGCCTCAGGATCCATATATTTCAATGAGTTATTAATATTCACTTTAAAACATGTTTAAAAAAGAATGTAATGTATCTGATTGCCTGATCAAATAAATAAACAATATATCAGTACTTGTATCATAAATGTTACAATATTTAATAAGAACTGAGACAAAGGCACAACACAGCTGCAGCTATCATTTGATGTTAATAATCCTTACCAACCCCATAAAAAGGGAAGGAGAGAAGAAAATACAAGAAATAAAACAAATTCTTGTACAGGTTTTGTATTTGCCCACCATTTATGTGCCACTATTGTTCCTTACCTTAATGCCCCCTGGTACTACCAACTGAGGCATGGGGCCACCTTATCAATGTGGCTTGTGTAGGGGACATGTAATTCAGAGATGAGTAAATGACAACATCACACAAGTTGCCCTGCATGCCAGAGATATTTGTTATGGCTTAACTGTGCTTTGTTATTTCACTTCTCAGACTATACAATTTAATACATAAAATATTAAATGAAAACTGCCTTCAAAAATTTTATCTGTGTGTGTTGTGTTTCTGTGTGTGTATATGGGCATAGGTGTGGCTATCCGCTTCTCTCATTTAAAGTGCTGCAAAATGTTTTTATATCCTATTTTAACTTACTCCAAAACACAAAATATTGATTACAGTTGCCATTTTATCAATACTAGCTCACTGTGCAAATAGTATTTATATATAAGTGCAAAGTGGGAACCCAGGAAGCTGGACTATATGAAATAATGCAGTAAGAAAATACAAGTATTTGTACAGAGGTGATATTTATATATTGCCTTCGTATATAACACTGGACATACAGACTCAAAGCATTGGTTTTCTGGTTTCAAAGTATTTCTTTTCTGATATTACAAAATTTGATAATGTTGCCATGCTTTCTTTAGTTATGTCTCTTCCAGACATACCACAACTTTCACTGTTCATGGAAAGCAGTATAGCCCAATACAGATAGAAATGCAAGTTATTTCAATGATAAGCATAAAGTTTATATAACATATCCTTTAGTGAAGGTTTATGAATTTGAAATACTTCTTCAGTCTCTTCTTTTTAATACTATGTTTGCTAAACTTTAACTTTGACTTTGAAATATACTGTCCAATATTTTAACAACATATATTTTGACTGCAGGTATGTTTAGTAACCTGACAACTGATAATGGTATTAGATCCACTGGGCTCTATTTTATCAAACCACATGGAACAAAATGTGCAGTCTACCATTATTCTCTTCACCTTCCAGAACAGTCCACAGCCACTCTCCCCCTGTGTCTCAGTTTCTATCATTAAGTTTTCACAGAAATGAATGGGCAGCTTAGAATCACAACTCAGACTTAAAGGCATGGCCAGATTCTCTTGACTGAAATAAAATGATGCCTGCTTGTTTCCCTTTCACTTTTTCAGAAGTGAGTAACGACAGAAAGTGCACTGGAACTGCCTGACATAATCATGTAGTCAAAGAACAGCAGAGATGAAGGAAAAACTGAAACAGCAGGGGGATACAGAGGACAAAGGAAGGAAGAAAATAACAGGAAGTATTAATAACAGGAAGTATTACTGACAGGAAGTAATAACAGGAAGTATTGCTAAAACACTGGATAATGGTGCTAGGTTTCCTCTTCTTAATGTGACCTAAACCTTGAGCACATCAGACAGTTATTAAAGGAGAGCTGTGGTTCAGAGTGACTTTCAACTATTGCCAAATATTATTTCAAACATACTCAGGCTAATTCTCCTTTCTGACATGTTAACAGGGTATCAGCACAGTCTTAGTCCCAGTGGCAGCAAGTATGGAACCTGAGTACTTGAAGGAACTGAGGGAATAAAACATTAAGAATGGATATCCACTTGCAGTTATTGAAGGAGCTGCTACAAAGGAAGAAACCTTTTGCCCCAAACTGTGTCTTTTCCCATGACCCTGGAGTGTTTCTTGTCACAGTGTACAATCAGCTTGAGGTACCTGTGGGAGGTAATTCAGTTGTGCTTAGGTTGAAAAATTCTGACAAGTACTCAGTGCCTGTTCCAGTAAAAAACATACATTTATTGGCAGATGAGCGCTGCTTAGAAGGCAGAGTAATATTAGTTTCATCAGGGCTTTTTATTCCATCCTTTGTTGGTGGGCACAAGGTAAGTCCCTCCCATTACATCAAAGGGCTGTATTGGAGGAAGGGATACATTTATTAAAACACCCATGATATCATGGTGGGCCTGACTATGTGTGCTTTGGGGTGGGTTACATAATAACAATGTCAAGCTTTTATAAAAAGTTATCTAAGAAAGACTCCATAGCTAAATTGTTTAAAGTGAATGTCCCACATTCCAAAATGTTGATCTAAAAAGGAATAGGAGGGAGGCCATCTAAGTCCTGAGGCACTTTCATCTACTCCTCATCAGATCTGTCAGGAAATGAGGATTTCACATTTTGGTTAATAATTAATCTTAATAAAGCAGAACATTTTTGGGCACACTATCCAACAAAGTAAAAAAGTAAAAATAAATAAATAAATAAATAAATAAAAAAATTAAAAAATAATAACTGATAACTGACATGTATGTGAAATTCTAAAAGGTTCCCTTTTTGTCCTGGGGGAAAAGTCTGTATAGATCTGCTCAACGATCTGTAAATATAACTGCAAATGTGGAATAAATTAGTTTTTGAGATGTTTTGAACTCAATCAAGGAAACACAGGAGACTAGGATGAATGCCTGAGCACAGCTTTATAAACTTCAAAATAAGTAACTCATATATATACTGAGAGTTATTGAATCTTGCTGAAGATCACAGCTGTGGGTGGGTGGGGGGGGGTAGATGGCCTCATTTCTTATGTAGATTAATCAAGGGTTTAGGGACTTTTTACAATAAAAGGTCAGGAGACTGAAGCAATTACAACTGAAGAATGGTCCAAGTAAAAGATGGGAATAATTATAAGTGAACCACCTACTGTATGTATAAAAATAGAAGAGTATCGATCGCATGGTCGAGTGTCCTTTGGTTACAGTGGAAATAAATAAATAAATAGTGTTGCCTCCAGGAAATAAGGACTCTTTTTAATAGGTCAATCACTATGGAAAAGGTATTATACCCACATTACCTTAACAAGATACATAAAGGAATAGTTTGTTACAAAGGTTTAAAGAGTTGAAATCATACTGTGTGAGGTGCCACGGGCTGGAAGGTAACAGATGAACCTGTGCCTGGTAGTATTCTGAATAAGAAAATGAAGGAAACCCTACCTTAGTTAAATAATATGAATCTTTATAACATCCCAGAAAATGGGCACTGGAGGGGGCACAATTAAAGGACAAGAAAGAAAACAGTATTGGCCAAAAATATCACACAGACGGGAGTATTTAAGGTAAAATGAACTGCTATTGCTCTAAATTACTTAGTGCAAAGTGGGAACCCAGGAAGCTGGACTATATGAAATAATGCAGTAAGAAAATACAAGTATTTGTACAGAGGTGATATTTATATATTGCCTTCATATATAACACTGGACATACAGAATCAAAGCATTGGTTTTCTGGTTTCAAAGTATTTCTTTTCTGATATTACAAAATTTGATAATGTTGCCATGTTTTCTTTAGTTATGTCTCTTCCAGACATACCACAACTTTCACTGTTCATGGACAGCAGTATAGCCCAATACAGATAGAAATGCAAGTTATTTCAATGATAAGCATAAAGTTTATATAACATATCCTTTAGTAAAGGTTTATGAATTTGAAATACTTCTTCAATCTCTTCTTTTTAATACTATGTTTGCTAAACTTTAACTTTGACTTTGAAATATACTGTCCAATATTTTAACAACATATATTTTGACTGCAGGTATGTTTAGTAACCTGACAACTGATAATGGTATTAGATCCACTGGGCTCTATTTTATCAAACCAAATGGAACAAAATGTGCAGTCTACCATTATTCTCTTCACCTTCCAGAACAGTCCACAGCCACTCTCCCCCTGTGTTTTAGTTTCTATCATTAAGTTTTCACAGAAGTGAACGGGCAGCTTAGAAACACAACTCAGACTTAAAGGCATGGCCAGATTCTCTTGACTGAAATAAAATTATGCCTGCTTGTTTCCCTTTCACTTTTTCTGAAGTGAGTAACGACAGAAAGCGCACTGGAACTGCCTGACATAATCATGTAGTCAAAGAACAGCAGAGATGAAGGAAAAACTGAAACAGCAGGGGGATACAGAGGACAAAGGAAGGAAGAAAATAACAGGAAGTATTAATAACAGGAAGTATTACTGACAGGAAGTATTAATAACAGGAAGTATTGCTAAAACACTGGATAATGGTGCTAGGCTTCCTCTTCTTAATGTGACCTAAACCTTGGGCACATCAGACAGTTATTAAAGGAGAGCTGTGGTTCAGAGTGACTTTCAACTATTGCCAAATATTATTTCAAACATACTCAGGCAAATTCCCCTTTCTGACATGTTAACAGGGTATCAGCACAGTCTTAGTCCCAGTGGCAGCAAGTATGGAACCTGAGTACTTGAAGAAACTGAGGGAATAAAACATTAAGAATGGATATCCACTTGCAGTTATTGAAGGAGATGCTACAAAGGAAGAAACCTTTTGCTCCAAGGTGTTTCTTTCCCCATGACCCTGGAGTGTTTCTTGTCACAGTGTACAATCAGCTTGAGGTACCTGTGGGAGGTAATTCAGTTGTGCTTAGGTTGAAAAATTCTGACAAGTACTCAGTGCCTGTTCCAGTAAAAAAATACATTTATTGGCAGATGAGCGCTGCTTAGAAGGCAGAGTAATATTAGTTTCATCAGGGCTTTTTTATTCCATCCTTTGTGGGTGGGCACAAGGTAAGTCCCTCCCATTACATCAAAGGGCTGTATTGGAGGAAGGGATACATTTATTAAAACACCCATGATATCATGGTGGGCCTGACTATGTGTGCTTTGGGGTGGGTTACATAATAACAATGTCAAGCTTTTGTAAAAAGTTAACCAAGAAAGAATCGATAGCTAAATTGTTTAAAGTGAATGTCACACATTCCAAAATGTTGATCTAAAAAGGAATAGGAGGGAGGTCATCTAAGTCCTGAGGCACTTTCATCTACTCCTCATCAGATCTGTCAGGAAATAAGGATTTCACATTTTGGTTAATAATTAATCTTAATAAAGCAGAACATTTGTGGGCACACTATCCAACAAAGTAAAAAATAAAAAAAAAATAAATAAATGAATAAAAAATTAAAAAATAATAACTGATAACTGACATGTATGTGAAATTCTAAAAGGTTCCCTTTTTGTCCTGGGGAAAAGTCTGTATAGATCTGCTCAACGATCTGTAAATATAACTGCGAATGTGGAATAAATGAGTTTTTGAGATGTTTTGAACTCAATCAAGGAAACACAGGAGACTAGGATGAATGTCTGAGCACAGCTTTATAAAATCCAAAATAAGTAACTCATATATATATATATATATATATATATATTGAGAGTTAATGAATCTTGCTGAAGATCACAGCTGTGGGGGGGGGGGGGCTAGATGGGCTCATTTCTTATCTAGATTAATCAAGGGTTTAGGGAATTTTTACAATAAAAGGTCAGGAGACTGAAGCAATCACAAATGAAGAATGGTCCAAGTAACAGATGGGAATAATTATAAGTGAACCACCTACTGTATGTATAAAAATAGAAGAGTATCGATCGCATGGTCGAGTGTCCTTTGGTTACAGTGGGAATAAATAAATAAATAGTGTTGCCTCCAGGGAATAAGGACTCTTTTTAATAGGTCAGTCACTATGAAAAAGGCATTATACCCACATTACCTTAACAAGATACATAAAGGAATAGCTTGTTACAAAGGTTTAAAGAGTTGAAATCATACTGTGTGAGGTGCCACGGGCTGGAAGGTAACAGATGAACCTGTGCCTGGTAGTATTCTGAATAAGAAAATGAGGGAAACCCTACCTTAGTTAAATAATATGAATCTTTATAACATCCCAGAAAATGGGCACTGGAGGGGGCACAATTAAAGGACAAGAAAGAAAACAGTATTGGCCAAAAATATCACTCAGACGGGAGTATTTAAGGTAAAAAATGAACTGCTATTGCTCTAAATTACTTAAAAGGATGGTGCTAGATACCATGTGACTAAAAGTGTCTAAAATTAGCTGCAGGTCGGGGGGGGGGTGTTATCTGGAATGTGGGATTCCTTGAAACGTTAAAAAGGTGGTAAGAGATAGAAGGGTTTGTTGTAATGTTTCAACCAAAGGACAACTGAATTACCTTTCTAACATGTTGGAAAGGCAATGCATTTCAAACAAAATAAATTATGATTGTACCTTTCAGTTAACTTCATTTTCAGCTGTTAATGATGTCACAGATGTTACCTGTCAAGGAGTTTCTTACTGCAGCTGAATAAGTTAAGCAATTTTTCCTGACATGGTAAAAACCTATATGTAAACAATGCTGCAGCTATACAAGTGTGATTTGCAGACTTTTGTGCTAAATTTACAGACATAACTACAAAAAGTTTAATGTACAGTCATTAATGACAAAAGAGGAAAACAATTTTACTGAGTTTTACTCTGATATTGTCTGTAAAGAAACAAACAAGACTGATTGACAGGAAGGAGAAGTCTGTTAACTTGTTTTCATTCTCCCTTTTATGTGGATTTAAGCCCTAAATATTAGGATGGGAATATAAGTGGCTGGCTAGATAATCATAAGAATGACTTCTAAGTTAGGCTTAACCCTTCACTTATTTGACCCCTTCAACATCTTGACATTTTGGTAAATACACTAGTCATGGTTATGACAGCATCTTTTTTTGTTATGACTCAAGTTACAGCAATGACATATTAGCAGAAAAAAATCTGAAAAAAAAAAATCACAGTGTTATCATAATCAAGAATTTTGCAATTGCAAATCAGCTTCCAGAATGTTGCCTCTCTTCCAAAAATGTAACGCCATAAAACCCAAGAAATGCAGTATATGCCAAAAAAGTTAAGCTACACAGGCATTCCAAAAATAGCAATTTAAACACGATAAATATACAAGTTTCTTAATTAAAATGCTAATTCATTTCATTGCAGAAAAATGATGATTAGTGAATCAGCAGTATGGTTTCATGCCAGGAAAGAGCACTACAGATGCGATGTTTGCTATGAGAGTATTGACGGAGAAGTACAGAGAAGGTCAGAAGGAATTGCATTGTGTCTTTGTGGATTTAGAGAAAGCATATGACAGGGTGCCTAGAGAGGAGTTGTGGTATTGTATGAGGAAGTCAGGAGTGTCAGAGAAGTATGTAAGAGTGGTACAGGATATGTATGAGGGTAGTGTGACAGCGGTGAGGTCTGTGATGGGAGTGACAGATGCGTTTAAGGTGGAGGCGGGATTACATCAAGGATCAGCTCTGAGCCCTTTCTTATTTGCAATGGTGATGGACAGGTTGACAGATGAGATCAGACAGGAGTCCCCATGGACTATGATGTTTGCAGATGACATTGTGATCTGTAGTGAGAGTAGGGAACAGGTGGAGGAGACCCTGGAGAGGTGGAGATATGCTCTAGAGAGAAGAGGAATGAAGGTCAGCAGGACTAAGACAGAATATATGTGTGTGAATGAGAGGGAGGATAGAGGAATGGTGAGGATGCAGGGAGTAGAGGTGGTGAAGGTGGATGAGTTTAAGTACTTGGGATCAACAGTTCAGAGTAATGGTGAGTGTGGAAGAGAGGTGAAGAAGAGAGTACAGGTAGGATGGAGTGGGTAGAGAAGAGTGTCAGGAGTGATTTGTGACAGACAAGTGCCAGTAAGAGTGAAAGGAAAGGTCTACAAGAGGGTAGTGAGACCAGCTATGTTATATGATTTGGAGACAGTGGGATTGACAAAAAGGCAGGAGTCAGAGCTTGACGTGGCAGAGTTGAAATGTTAAGATTTGCACTGGGTGTGATGAGGATGGACAGGATTAGGAATAAGTATATTAGAGGGTCAGCCCAGGTTGGAAGGTTTGGAGACAAAGCCAGAGAGGCAAGATTACATTGGTTTGGACATGTACTGAGGAGGGATGCAGAGTATATTGGGAAAAAGATGCTAAGGATGAACCTGCCAGGCAACAGGAAAAGAGGGAGGCCTAAGATAAGGTTTATGGATGTGGTGAGAGAGGACATGCAGGTGGTTGGTGTGACAGAGCAAGATGCAGAGGACAGGAAGAAATGGAAACAGTTGATCTGCTGTGGTGACCCCTAATGGGAGCAGCCAAAAGAAGAAGAAGTTTTCACTGTAGAAAAAATAACCATTTTTTTAAAAGTTAATGCCACATCATATAATGTGTATGCCTTTGTATGTCGATGACCATTATAAATCCTTGTAGGTGGTAGTTATATGACAACTGTGCATGTGATTGGGTATTTAAAGGCTTTTCAGGGTAAATTATTAAGTCCCATGGAGGCCCTAATCATGTTGAAGTCTCTTAATGGAAGTTTCAACAAAAAGGTTTAGATCTACTTTGTATCTATTTTGACATCACAAAAACAGTTAAGTGTATTGGAAAGGATGACACATGTGTTTTTACTAATGTCACTTCTGATCAGCTTGTGTTTTCCTTTGGTTACCATTATTAGGAAAGTTATATAGTTGATATGTTGTGATCAGTTTCTTCTTGGTGGCAGTATGGTTTCTGTCATGAAGTGAGGACAGCCTGGATAAGGGGCACAACAAAGTTTCCAGCCATTCATCAAACATGGGCAAATGCACATAGCTTGGAATTAACACAGGAATGGTTAAGGAGAGGTGAATTCAAACCAAGAAATGAAAGGTTAATATTGGCAGCCGAAGATAGTGGGTTAAGTACACATTGGTTTACAAAGTTCATTGGACATGTGGGAGAAACAGACAAATGTAGGTTTTGTAAAACAGAATTGGAAACAGTTGCACAACTCGTTGCTGGATGTGACATACTAATGGCAGAAGGACTGTATACTGAAAGGCATAATAATGTGGCAAGACTGTTGCACTGGGGATTGTGCAAACAATGAAAAACATTGGAAACTTGAGCTGCAAAGCATCATAGAAAATTATGAAGTCTACATCACATGGGATCACTCATTACCAACAGTTCAAAAGATAGATGCTGGAAAACTGGATATTGTGCTCCATGAAAAGAAGACAAAAGTGGCATTGATCATTGAATTCCCCACACCCAGCGACTACAGTGTCTTGTGTACAGACAGACACAAAGTCATAAATTATCAGGATTTGCAGGCAGAAATGAGAGCAATGTGGAAGAAAGATACCCAGACAGTTTCAATAGTAGTAGGAGCAATGGGTCCTATAAAAAAGAAACTCCAATCATATTTAGATATGTTACCAATACATGCAACCCTATACAAACTGCAGAAGGAGTCCTTATTTATTTATTTATTTATTTATTTATTTGCAGTTTCTTTACCAGGATGGTCCACTGGACCATGGGGAGCCCATTTTCAATGGAGTCCTGTGGAGAAAAGCTCCAGAAAATACAAATATAGTAAATTACAGAATACAAAATAAGAACAATTACAAAGTTTACAAAAGCAGTTAAAGAGACATAAGAGGAAAAAAAATACATGGTAACAAGAGTTGCAATAAATTGGCCTTTGATGGAGCAAATGCATGAAAAATCCCATTATGAAAAATTTAAGGTAGTATAAAGAATGCAAGTTCCTTCAGGAAAATTATGGGCTAGAGGAGGCTATTAGCAGATATGTTTGGTGTAAAGAGAATTATAGTTAAGGAAGTTATGTATGGTGAAAGCAAGAGCATGCCCACTGTGGGATTAGGTGAGAGTGAAGTAGAGTTTTAAAGGTAGAGAGACTGTTAGTGGTATGGATAAGATGTGAATGAGAATTCCAGTGGCATGCTAAGCAGAAGGATAGGAGATGTTTGCCTGTAGGGCTGGCAGGTTTATGTAG
The DNA here is from genome assembly GCF_019279795.1 of Protopterus annectens. Lineage (NCBI taxonomy): Eukaryota > Metazoa > Chordata > Ceratodontiformes > Protopteridae > Protopterus > Protopterus annectens. The sequence goes on along the minus strand of NC_056737.1, from coordinate 529,177,798 downwards.
TGTTATTAGGTTTTGAAAGTTAGATCAAAGGCATCTGTAAGGAAGATGCATTTGGAAGGTAGAGGCAAGGGAGGGGCAGATATAGGAGCTAAAATAAGTTTATGTGCATGGATAAGTTGAATATAGGTAAAATAACTGGGCAGTTCAAGCCAGTTCATTTGGGGCAGGGAGATGCAGTGATGGGCATTGCATATGTGGCCAATTGCAAATTTTAAAATTTTATAGTAGCAGGAGGAGAGTTTTGATTTGAGGGAGGATTGCAGATTGGTAAGGTTAGAGGTACCATACAGGAGGGAAGGGATGAGGTATGTGTTAGCAAGATCGAGTCTGGTGGAGGGAGAAATGAAATGGTTGTGGCAATAAAGCATGCCAAGTTTCCTGTGAGTTTTTTTGATATTTACATGAAGATGGCTATCAAACTTTAGTGGCCATCGATGAGGATTCCTAACAGTTTAACAGTAGAGACCGTTTCAAGAGGAGTGCTATTTTGGCTGGTGATAGAGAAAAAGTTTTTGTTTAGGGTGATGCTTTTAGGGGGGGGTATCCTGAGTTTATTCTTGGTTGCATTTAGTGCTAGATGGTTATCTAGCATCCATTGTTCTGTAGAGGAGAAGGCATCATGGGTTAGTTTTGTTGATTAAGAAGTGGAGGTTGCAGAAGAGATTATTGCTTGAGTCATCCACATATTGGCTGAGGTTGGTATTAGGAATGGCATTGTAGAAGTCATTAATGAAAATATTGAATAGAAGGGGCCCTAGATTTGAGCCTTGGGGCACACCTGTGGGAGTGTTTGGGAATGGTGAGGTAGCTTTTTTCTACTTAACTACTTGTTGCCTATTTGATAGGTAACTGGTGAACCAGTTAATAGAGGAGTGGGATATATTTAGTTTAGAGAGCTTAGTAAGAAGAAGGTTATGAGAGATGGTGTTGAAGGCCTTGGAGAGGTCTATGAGGAGGGTGGATACAATATGACCACAGTCACAGGCTTTGTTTACAGTTTCTAGGAAGGAGAGGAGAGCAGTGGTGGTGCTATGGCTGGGTCGAAATCCATGCTGGGTGGGAGTAAGAAGGTTATTATTTATAAGAAAGGGTAAGAGTTGCAGGTAGGTACATTTTTCAAGAAGTTTAGAAATAGGGGATAAGATAGCGATGGGGCAGAAGTTGGAGATATCATTATTGTTGTTGCCTTTATGGAGCAAAATAATGTAGGCTTTTTTCCAGAGCTGGGGAACATGGCATTCTGAAATATTTTGATTTATTAGGATACAGATAGGGAAGGCAATGGCTTCTGTGGCTAGTTTTAGGAAGTAGTTGGTGTCCCACAAGGGTCTATACTAGGTCCCCTCCTATTTTCTTTATTTATCAATGACCTCGATTCAACACTAATCTGCTCAGCCACATCTGTATCAGACCTTCACTCCCTCACACAACACATATTTAACTCTGTAAAACTAAACTGCTCCTCTTTACACCTTCCAGCAAATCTCATATTGATTTTACTATAACATCAAAAAATGGCACACCTATATCACAAGACTCTACTACCAAACTACTAGGCATTACCATTGACAACAACCTTAACTTTGATACCCATATTGACAACACACTTAAAACCATTAACAAGAAAATAGGCTCTCTTTACAAAATCAAACCTTTCCTCACTCCAGAATCTCACAACTATATCGCTCCACCCACCTTATCTCAACCCTTGCACTCCAGATCTCGAACAACTATATATTGCCCACTTTATATCTCACCCTCTCTCCTCTCCCATATTTACCAACTTATCAAAAGAATCTGTCAAAACTAGAAATCTCCTACCACACCATAGCCAGATTTGCCACAGGAAACCCCTACAGAACCCACCACTGTACTAATTTAAAACAACTAGGCTGGACCTATACTATCCAGTCTGATTCATCCATACCATAACCTAAAGTCCCTAAGATCTGCACACAAACTTCTTATAGACACTGTCAATTCAAACAACTCTCTAACACTGTTGGAAAAGATTGGAACCTGCTTCCCTCTGAACTTTCATCTATTCCTCAAAGAAACTCAAGCTAGACCTCAAAACACAATAGCTGTGCCCTGTACTAATCCTGACTAACAATTTCTATGTCAAATCAGCATTCACTGACCTGTAACTCCTTCTAAATATCTACTTTTCATCTTATTTTCCTATATCCCTACTCTCTGTACATGTTATTGTATTCTCCATGTATGTCATGAGCTACAATTCTTTTGTTATTCCATAACTATTGTACTATCTACTTTACATGTAGTTCTTTAATGTTTTTACTTATTATCATTAGAGATTATAAAAATGGACATATATCCAGCTAGACTAGCCCGGTCAACAAATGTAAACTAAAATAAAATAAAATAAAATAAATAAATAAATTTCGTCAGGGGCATTAGAGCAAGGTTTCAATTTTAGAAGAAGTTTTCTTATGGTAGGGATAGGGGTAGGGTTCATGGAGAAGGGAGGAGTTTGGGAGCTAGAGGTACTGGAGGAGAAGGGGATGTATGGCGGTTGTTGTGGGGAAACAAGGTTATTCGTGAAGGATGATGTTAGTTTGGATATGGAATCAATAAAGAATGAGTTGAATTGAGTAGCTAAATCTGAGTCAGAGGCATTTGGGTCAGGGTAAGGTCCTTTTTTACCTGGGTTAAGAAGAGAGGAGATTCCATCCCAGAATATTTTAGAGTTATTGTTGTAGTGGGCTTGGAGAGTGGAAAAATAGGCTTTACTATCTGTGTTAATGAGTTTTTTTACTTGGTTACAGAGTGTTTTGTATTCATTAAAGGACATACTAGTTTTAGTTTTATGGTAGTGTTTCCAAGCTTTATCATGGAGTCACATGGTGGCTAAGGTATTCTTAGTTAGCCAAGGGACAGAGTTACTTTCAGTGCGTTTTGTTTTCCAGGGAGTGAGGGAATCTAGCAGGTTTAATAAGGTGTTATTGAAGTAAGTAACATCATTTTCCAGGGGTAGAGTTTTGAGTGGGTTCCAGTTAGTTCTTTGTAGTGCATCAGACAATGTATTAGGGTTAAAGTTTTTTAGGTACCGAGAAGATGTGTAGGTGTGGGAAAGTTGTCAGAAGGAGGGAAGATGATGGCTAAAAGTGGGAAGGTGTTCACCTAATGTGTTTGGAAGGGTGCCACTTTTAGAGATGTACTGAGGATGGGAAACTAAAATCTAGTCTAGGGTACTGCCAGAGAGGAAGTCTTTGGAAGGTCTGGTTGTGGTGTTAATAAATTAAGTGACTTTATAAAGATTTATATTTAGGGAGTTAGTTGGAGTTTAAATTGTGTCCCAGTTGATGTTAACATCCCCCAGGATTATAGTTTTGTTGGTGATATTGGTTGAGAGGCAGGAGAGAATGTCCTTGAGGATTGGGACATTGTCTCAGGGAGGGATATAAAGGGTGGCAATACAGATAAATTTGTGTTTGTTTACTTGAAGGAGGGCTAGAATTAATTCAGCATTACCAAATTTGGGAATAGGTTTGGAGTAAGGGGTGACTAAGAGGGATGAGAAGTAAAGGAGAGAGACACCTCCCCCTTTTTATGTGTTCTGTCATTTCTCATAACACAATAGTTTGGTGGGGTCAGTTCTACATCTTTTATGTGTGGTTTGAGCCAGGTGTTAGAGATGGAAAGAATATTGGGTTTATTTGTGGAGAAGACAGGCATGGAGGTTATTACATATGCTGTGAGCATTTAATGCTGTAAAGTGGAGGGATCTACCAGCTGAGTGGGGATGTAGAGAAAGATGGGTGAAGCAGAGGGGCCAGGGTTTGGGTGTATGTCCCCAGAGACAAGGATAGAGATAAAATGGTGAATGTAGGAGAAAAGTTATTTAAGTTGTTTAGTATCTAGTATATGAGTCGTTAAGTTTATTGAGATGTGGCTGTTATAGACTGGAGTAGTCTTTTTGTGGTAGGGTATGAGTTTATAGTTGAAGAGCATAATTCTATTGAGGGAGTAGAGGTCAGGGTATGTGCAGATAGAGAAGTGTGTGTGTGTTGCAGAGAAGATGAGATAGTTGAGTGATATCGGGGATTGTGATTGGCATAGAGAGGTATGGTAAGATAGTGCTAAGTAGGATAAGGAGATAAGAATTAGTATTAGAGTTAGAAAAGTGATTGGTTTGACAGGTATGGTGTTTTTGTTAGATTTGGGGGGTAAGTTTGTGCTGGGAAGGTATATAGACAGTTATATTAAAAGTGTAGATTGAGTGGAGTGAGAGGGGTGGAGTAGATGTAAGGGTTGGACTGGAAGGAGTAATTAAGTAATTATGGGTGGATAGGTTAATTGGATGTGTCAAGAGGTATGTGTTGTTTACTAAGTATAAGTGTAGAGGTACTGGGGTGGGTGGGAATTGGGCAGTGGAGTGAGCCCAGAGGGTGAATGGAGTGGGTGGAGCCAAGAGCCAAGGAGATGAAGCTAAGAAAAACAATCTACCATTACTGGGCAAATTGTGGGTGCTGCGAAGGACACTTCTGGCTGACATCAAAGACTGAAACAATATTAATTTTATGAACTTTAATCATACCTTGACTTAGGAATGGGGTCCATTATCCTCATGGTATTAGAAACCCAAAAGACTTGGAGAAATTAAAAATGTTGGAATTACATGTGCAAAAAAAATAACTATTATGTTTTCTAGGCTCTCAGATTATAATTAGTGACTTCTTTGCAATGTATAAATACTTTAAGTAGTATTTCTTGTTATTTATTGATGCCTTTTTTCTTGCAGGAAAAGGAAACAATGTTGACTGTAACAGGTGCCAGGAAAAGAGAGGATCATAAACACGTATAAAATAGTAAAAATGTGAGTCAGCCAACATGGCAGGATCATAAACACATCAGTAACTGTTGAGTATAAATATCTTCACACCCCATTTGATTTCTAGGCTAGACACATAGAAGACATATTAGGTAATAGCTGGCATATATTAATTTTCTAGAGGAAAATAAAAGAGATCTCTCTAAAGTATTCTTAGAATAGTTAATTCAGGTTTTTTATATCCCATTTTTTCTTTTGCAGATGTCTCAGCCAACATTTCATTAGTGATTTAGCTTAATGTCTAATTACAGCAGTTTTAGAGGATAAGAAGATTTTAAGGAATGGTCTATGCACCAGTCTTTACTGCATCAACACCAACTTCAAAATTACTGAGTAAATCCCAGGATAGACAGCATGCATTTTGGTTGTGCATGACCGACAAACAATGGCTGAACTTGCATGGTATCAGATGGAGTATGATTATAACACCACTAGCATGTGAGTTGTACAAAAACAAGAGTGGTGTTGAGAAAAAAAAAACATATAAAAGTAGATTTCTAATCATAGAGATATTTCACTTTTCTGAAATCACCTGGAGTAGCACCTGATTCAGTGACTACCCACTGCAGTGTAGTTATACTGACATTTGCTGTCTGATGACACAGTGACCACTGACAGTGATCATAAGCTTCAGAATTAAATCCATGACCAAATAAATTGAACCACTGATAAAATCCAAGGCAACCAGCACTGTACACCAAGCGGAAGACTTTATTATGGAAATGCAATACCAAAACAGTAAATTACATGGATAAAAGTTAAGCGCTTTCACTCATAAGTATGAGCTTCTTCAGAACAAAATCCACATAAACGTTCACAAAACCAGTACAGAGTATGACTTATTCAGAGTAGAGTAAGGGTTTAAACCTAGGTCTAGAGGGTATGTTAATTTAAAATATTTTTGATGATGTTTAAAGTTATAACCAACTCTAATGTCCTTCTTGCATAATTTTTCAAATAAAAGTAACATAGAATGTAATACAAGTTATGATGTCGGCTGTCTTCCTGATACTCTTAGTGACCACTCTCCAACCTATCTAATCAGAAAACATATACATTTAACAACTACCTGCAACTGACCCCAAACAACCAGATAAAAGCAAAACAGTCTGAGAGCTCCAAGTAGAACCACACACCACTCTGGCAATAGTTGAAACAAACGTTTATTGAACCTTTGATTGAACTCTTTTGTCTGATTATATCTTATTTACTTATATACATTCAACTAGTAATATCTCATTCAGTTTCATTTGTAATAAAAAACATTTTCCCCCTCTATATTTAATTCATTATTACAATAATATGATTGACTACCTCTTAAATTCCTAAAACTAGACCTTGCCGTACAGTACTTTAACAAAGTATTCCTTGAAATACTTAATAACTTAGCCCCTGTTAGAAAAATTCGCTCCAAATCCAAACAACTAACTTGGTTAACAAAAGAAACACAGCTTCTACTTAAGCAAAGGGATAAAGCCTGGACTCTTTATTACAGTAACAAAAACAAAGAGAATCTAACTTCTTACCAACAAATAAATCAGGCTAAAATAAATCAAAAAAGACAAAAAAAATCTTACTTCCAGTCTTGTCAACAAAAATAAGAAAATAACCCTCAAAAATTCTCGCAAGCCATAAACCACCTCCTAAACCCCAGAAAACCTACTACTCCAGCACCAGCAACAGCTAACTCTACCAAAAGTTTAGCCTCTCACTTCAATACCCACTTTATCAACTCTATAACTACATTACTAAACACCACCCTTAATCCACCGGTATCTATACCATCCCCCACAGAATTCAAATCTACCCCTTTCTCCTTTAAGCCAATTCAAACCAGCTACATAAAGAAACTCTTAGATAAATTAAAACCATATACTCTTGCAGCTGATTAATTTCTAAAACTCGCCACCTCATCCCTTTCCTATCCCATATCTATTCTTATCAACCACTCTGTCTCTGAACAGTATGTACCTTATCTCTGGAAAATATCTCATATCATACCCCTTCACAAAGAGAGCCCCTGTACAGATCTCTCCAACTATAGACCAAATGCCATTCTCTCATCACTAGCCAAAATATTGGAAAAATGTATACATCAGCCAATCCATGGCTACTTCCTTAAAAACAACCTACTTTCACAAACATCATAAATCTCCTAAAAAATGGTGACCTCATCTCAGCTACTTTCCTTGACATGTCAAAAGCCATTGACAAAGTATCATACCAAAAACATCTTAATAAACTTTCCTCATAGAATATCAGTACAGCATCCTTAAACTGGTTTCATAGCTATCTCTCTAACCATCAACAATCACTAAATGGGATAATAAACTCTCTCCCCTACTACCCGTCACAGTCAGAGTCCTTCAAGGCTCCATCCTTGGCCCTCTACTTTTTATCATATTTACCAATAACTTCAGTACCTCAACTAATCTTGCCTCTGTCATTCAATATGCTGATGATGCCTCTGTCATTTGCTCTGCCCCAGCTATTAAAGAACTGGAAGACAAAACTCAAATTGCCCTACAAAACATTGAAAACTACATATCTGACCATCAACTTATTTTAAATCCTAACAAAACCAAACTCATAGTTTTCGGTAATTTTAAGGTTACTAACACCACATTGCCTCTCACTATCTTCTCCACTAATGGCACAAAAATAGAACCAGTTAAACAGATGAAACTTCTTGGTGTTACAATAGATAATGGCCTAAAGTTCAATAAATGTATTGCACTAACAATCAAAAAAGTGCACAGATTGGTTCAGTCTATAGAGCAAAACCTTATCTAAGAGACTGTGCACTACTGCTAGATCCCACCTCCTTTCCCCCCTTCTTTACTGCTCCCAAATCTTTACCAACCTACGTAATGCAGATTTTAACAACCGTGAAACCTGTTATAATAAAAATAGTCAAATTCACCTCAAACCTACCTCCTAGATCTCATCATTGTATAGCTCTTCACCACTTTAATTAGATAGAACTCCCCAACTTACTACCTCTCAGCTAGAAAAGTATCACTCATAGAATCATCTACAAACCTGAATTCTGCCCTCATTCAACCTTACACAAACCTTAAGTCCCTTAGGTAATGCAATAAACTCATGCTCAATGTTACCAAATCTCATAACTATCATGGGGACTCCTTATGCTCTTATAAAATTGCTAAATCATGGAACTGTGTCCCCCAGTATATTCTCTCTACCTCTGATACACATACTATTGAACATCTCTTAAAAGAATATTATGCTAAACACTGGCTATGTTCCTGCACATCTCCAGGCTAGTACAGTAATATGCTATCTCTTTTTAATAATCTTCTCTATTTACACCTCTTACAGCCTAAAGTCATTTCTATATGCTTTTCTTTGATTGTTTTACAAAAAATAAAGTGTTTAGTGATTTTTTTTAGCTCAAACCCATTATGATTTCTTATCATTTGTATTTTTCCCACTATATTATATCTGCCTTGTGTTTAACCTGTATTGTATTTTTACTCTGTAAATACTGTTTCATCTGCATTGCATTTTTAACTCTGTAAATATTTTTCTTGGTACTTTTCTTGTATTCACTCTACTACTTTTTCTATTTTGTAATTTTTGGAGCGTTTCTCCACTGAAAATGGGTTTCTTGCCCAGCTGGACACTACACAGTACTCAAATGTAAATAAATAAAATAAAAATAAATGGCAGATTGAAAACACTTTCTCTTATGTAACATGCCTTCTTACCATCTCTAGACTGCTGTCTTTGTAAATCTTTGTCATACTTAAATTGCAAATAAAGTATTTTAAATGTATTAATATTTCATCTAGGTTCATCCTTTTGTGTGTAATAAAAGTAAAGATACATTCAAATAATCTATTATGAATGTTGGTTATGACATAATCAGTGTAAATGAACATTTTAAAAGTGCGCTTCTCAGAAATTTTAATAGTACCAGAATCATCTCACAAAAGTTTTCCACATTGTTGCCATTGACAATGGCCTGTGTCCCAACTCTGACATAGTGGAATACTCCTCTGCCCAACCCCCCCATGTACATTTTCTAGGATGGTTTGTGGTCTATTCTACGTTTCCTCTGATTTGTCACTCTCTCTCTCTGATCATTATAGAGGTGAAAATTCTTAAGGGATCTTTAAATTAAAGTTGCCATTCACTGGTACATTTAACTCCAATGATTATAACATGTTTACATTGGTGATTGCCCTTGCCAAGTTCTTACATTGTTTCTTGTGTTGCTTGGGCAATGGGTACATGGATTTAGACTGTTAATCCTTTTGGTTTCATCTGAGTTTCTTTTCATTTCTAGCCCCAATCACTTCCATTGGTAAGTCCACCTTAGAAGAAAGTGATTGACTGAATGATTACATTTGCATCACTATCATGTAGAACTCCTTGTGATTTTCAAAAAGTAAGTTGCCAGAGATGGACTTATTTGAATTCTTGATCTACCCATTTATTCCTCAAGCTTCCTAGCTTTGACTTTCATTAGTAAAATCATTAGCTTCAAATGAAAATGATTAAATAATTTAATTAAATTCATATGTGAATCTTTAAATCTCTAGGCTCCCACCAGAACACAAGAGCTCTTCAGCAATTGCATTCTGCTTGCTGAGCACACTCAAGCAAATATGCAGTCTGCGGCAACCACTCCACCTATACAGTATAAGAAGGGATCAGTACTGCAAAGCTAAACAAGGATATACATTTTGAGCCTCAAGAGCAGGAGCACACTGAAGCAAATCTGCAGTCTGCAGCTACCAGAAAGGCTCATCCACACTCTGCTACACTTTGCTGTGAAGGAAAGGTTAGTTTGCTGTTATTTTTTGTATTTCTGTATTGCCTTTCTATATTTTGAATACTGTAGTTTGTTTTCTTTATCTTGTGTTTTGCTTGCTTTCTGTTTTAACAGCATATTAAAACTTCAAAAGAGACCACAGCTCTCTCTGTTCTGAGTCAGGCAGAATTTTTTCCCTCCCTCCCACCCATTTAAGTTGTGTTGTTAAATACCACTGTCTTTCTAGTTGCCCGCCTTATGTTAATCTGACCATATATCTCATTTCTCTCTACTTTCACTGGCTTATGTGAGTAATCACAAAACCATCACTTTTGAAATCCTTCAATTATTTAAATTTATTGGCCATCCTACAGTATTTCATAGTACCAAAATACAAAAGTAACCACCCCTTTCAGTCCATCTTGCTGTTTTAAAAATAGTAACTCTCCACTAAACCTTAACTTTTTAAACAGGTAAAACTCAAGTTACCTACTTTCATATCTAACTTCTCTAGTGCACACTGCAGAGTGCATTCGTTTCAATCTTACCTTTAAGCATCCCTGTTACTAGCACTTTCTCTAATACCTAAAAAGATCATCTCTACTTGACTCCAAGTAGACTTTTCTCTATCTGTTAAACCTAGCACTTGCTCCTACAGTACTTATTACCTTGATACGGCACTCTTATAGATAGCACCCCAAAGGCAAACCCCCATTTCCCTGGAATCTCTTTTAAAGTTTTTGTCTAGTCCTTCTAGCATGGGATCAGTTGCTAGTGTCCTCTCCTGCTCAGCTGGTGAACCTGGGAATATTGAGGCAATGTTGCAGTTGCCTCATGTACACAACCCTCTCCTCCTCCCACAAAACACAAATACATGCGAGAGATGCAACTATCCAAACTGGAGGCTGAGCTCTCTCAACATAGGACTGGCAAGACCAGTCAGGAGGAGAAGGTTACCACACACACTATAGACCCAGTCTCACATAGTACCATCACAACCTCAAATCATACACATAAACACACAAAGACATACTCGGGCTCTGATCAAAAATCTACCAAAACAGCAGAGGCCACCAAAGCAGACACCCAAACAACCACCACCTCAGAACACAACACCTGCAACACATAGACCTCACAGTCAGAGTGTCAAACAGTCACAGCCCCAAACACAATGCCAGACACACTAGTCATTGGTGACTCCATAGTCAGACACACTGACGTCCCGCTCACCAGACTGAGTAAGGAGAAGGTCACAGTAAGCTGCCTGTCGGGTGCTAAAATCCGCCACATAATGCAAACACTCAGGTCTCTCAACAGCAGGTACAAATACGACTCAGTCATTGTCCACGCTGGTGTAAATGACCTGAGACCTACCTCCTTGGACTACATGAAAAGAGACATTGAGGAGCTCTCTGATTATGTAGCCCAGGCAGGTATGACACTGACCTTGAGCAGTATCCTACCTTCACCAAGAATGATGCCACAATACAGAGATAAGATGATCAGCTTTAACAATTGGCTTAAACTCTGGTGTCATTCAAAGGGGATCCAATGTCTGTCTGCCTGGGATGACATGCTGGACAATGCACCTGTCACCCTGGGATTCCGGATATTGGCAAAGGCTCTTGCCACCCCATAGTGCCTTTTTAGGCAAGGCTCAAATTCTAAACCTACCACCCTAGAACACAAAAAGGAAAAAACTAAGGGTAATGCTGCTCAATGCCAGAAGTCTAAATCTCAAAATGCAGGCCCTTCTCAGTATGGAGAACATTGATGTCTGTGCAGTGACAGAAACCTGGTTCAAGGCTCCTGAGAGCACCCCAGCACTATCAGGTTTTACCTCTTATCATGCGTTCCGCCCCAAAATCCGGACAATACCAAGAAAGGAGGGTATCCATATTCATCAAAGACACCCACACCTCAAGACTGGTGGCATACGATGCATCGGAGACCATCCAGGTGCAATTAACCATAGGCAAGACTGCTCTGCAAATTGTAGCATGTTACAGGCCACCCTCACAAACTCAGGAACCTCACATGGCCTTCCTGAAAACACTAGAGGGATAAATGTATCACCAAACACCATCATACTAGGTGACTTCAATTACCCTAATATAGACTGGGAACACTACTCAAGCCCAAACACCCTAGCCCAAAAGTTCCTGGAATTCATAAACTCAAATGCCATGGAACAACTAGTCACCATCCCCACAAGAGGAGAAAACATACTTGATCTCATCATCACGAACATGGGAGCACAATGTTCAACACCAGAAGTATACCCCTCACTGGTGAGATCAGATCACAAACTAATCTCGCTGGAGGTCCTCATCCCACCCCACCTGAAATAAAAAGACCACAGTAAAGAACCACTTCTAAAGACTAGTGTGGTCTCCTTTAAGGCCCCGAGCGGAAAACAGTACTCAATGAATCACTTACAAATGCCTTCTACCAGCACCTGCAGGACTGCATGGATAAGGCAATCCCAAGCAAAACAAAGACTCTTTGTACCAAAGGCAAGCGTCAGTCTGGTGGACCCCAGCCATAAACAAACTCTACAACAAAAGGAGGAAGCTACTACAAGATAGAGCAAAATCCTTAAAAGGTAAGACACCCTTGATCACTATAACTCAAAAACCAAGAGCTCTCATAAAATCATCCAAAGCAAATTTTGAGAGAAAAATAGCTAAAGACTCAAAAGACAATCATAAGGCCTTCTTTAGCTATGTTAGAAACCTGGGAGGAAACTCCCAGATATGCTCAGAACTAGTTCAAAATGATGTGAAGATTACTGATCCTACAGACATTGCCAACATACTGGCTGACAGGTTCAGTGCAAACTTATAAAGGAGAGATATCTATACCAATTGCAGCCCCCAAACATCTCCAAGAACTGCTCTCCAAAGCAAAAAACACAGCATCCATGGGACCTGATGGTGTCCCCGGCTGTGTGCTCCACGAACTCAACGAGGAATTAAACCCACAGCTAGGACAGCTGTTTAATCATAGTCTTACCTCTGGATACATACCCAGGGGCAAGCCTTATCTGCAAAGCCATGGAGAGGATCATAATGGACCTCATAAATAAAGACATAGGAATTTGCAGACTTTGGATCCATCCCAGTTTGGCTTTGTCAAAGGCAGATCATGCCTTCTAAACTTGGTTGACTTTTGAAACAGTCACCAAAGCCATTGATGAGGAAAGGCAGTCCATACAGCCTACCTCGATCTGGCGGTATCATTGAAAAACTCATCAGCTTAAATGTTAACCCATACATCACAAGATGGGTTGCAAACTGGCTGAGTGACAGAACCCACAGGGTCAGAGTTGCTGGCGCCATGTCAGACTCAAAGCCTGTCACAAGTGGTGTACCACAGGGCTCAGTCCTCGGCCCACTCTTGTTTGGCATCTACTTTTCCAATGTACATGCAAACACTGGACAGTTATGGCTAACAAAGTTTGCAGATGACTGCAAACTTAGTAGAAAACACATCTGACACAGATATCCTTCAGAAGGGTCTCACAGAAACGGATAACTGGTGCCAGAGCCATGGCCTAAAGTTAAATGCCAAAAAATTTATAGTCATACCCTTCGGGAAAAACAAGGTTACCCCTAGCTACCAAATAGGTGGCAATCCACTGAGCACAGAAGAAGTTATCAGGGAACTGGGGACCCAGGTTGATAGTAGTCTGTCATTCGACACCCATGTAGCTAAAGTAGTTAGGAAGACCTTCTACATTGCCCACCTTATCATGAAGGGATTCTCATCTAGATCAAGGGAGGTCATAGTCTCCTATACTCATCACTCATCAGACCAATGATTGAGTACAATGCCCCATTCGAATGTATCTGACCCGACACTTGCAGCAGCTGGAGAGGCCACAAAGTTCCTCACCAAAAGGATAAAGGGTCTCAAACATCTGTCCTATGCTGCCCGACTGAAAGAACTCCAGCTCTATTCAGTCGCCACCGCTTGCTCAGATGTGACCTTTGCCTAACATACAAGGCCATGTCAAACCCAGATTTGATGAATATGCTTCACCTCAAAAATCTAGATCCGTCAGAGCCACAGGAGACTTACACCTCGACACGGCTATCAATACCACGCGCTGGAGGCGCAGATTCATCACCCAAAGACTCCCTATGCTGTGGAATAAAATCCCGGTATATGTGAAGCAGAGCACCTCGCTGGCCTTGTTCAAGAGAAATCTTGACCAATGGATGGGAGATATATACTCAGGGATTACCTCAGTGTCACTGCTCAACAGAGGCAGAGCAAAATAATGGGTATAGTTCCCCATACTAAAGGGGTGGCGTAAGCCACAAAACTATGGGCTAGGCTTGTAAATGCCCTCGGGCAGATAGCCTAGTATGAACCTATGAACCTATGAACCTATGAACCACTCCACTCATACAGTATAAGAAGGAATCAGTACTGCAAACTAAACAAGGATAATCATTTTGAGCCTCAAGAGCAGGAGCACACTCAAGCAAATCTGCAGTCTGCAGCTACCACTCCACCCATACACTATAAGAAGGAATCAGTACTACAAAACTAAACAAGGATATACATTTTGAGCCTCAAGAGCAGGGTCAGTCCACCCAGGCATTCTACTTGTATGTTTTATGAGAGTGAAGCTACTACATTAGCAGTATTTCTTAGTAGTTCTTAGCGTGCTAATAAAACTGACTGTTGTAGCATTGTGTCCCTCCCTGATAGTGCAGTAATCCTAACTGTCCAATAGACAGTATACATTTAATTCAAATCCCTGTGACTAAATTAACCATCAATCAGCCCTCTCAGTGCTTTCTGCTTTAGTTTATATCACTTGGAGGCCCACCTGTTTATTTGCATCTCTATACATTCCCCTTTATTGCTAATGTACCTCCCTACTCTAATCTGTGCACAAACTGGTTACTAATCATCAAGTCAATGTGAAGACACACTCCCAAACTTAATAAACTTTACTGTCTCTTCTCTCCTTCACTTTACAGGTAGTTTGAATTATTATTTACCCCCTCTGAGGCCTTCACTGATTTCCACTGATTGCCTCTCTGGTTTCTTTGCATTCCACCTGGTTTACACCCCTTGTGCTATCTCCCTCCCCCAATACTAAGTCTATATTAGAATCCTGCTGAGCATGGAGCCATCTTTAAATTTCTAGGCTTCCACCAGGACACAAGTGCTCTTCAGCAATTGCATTCTGCTTGCTGGTAAGCCATTAGACCTCAGGAATTTGTTTAAAGTGTTCAGATTTGTAAAGTAATACTTACTTTTTACTGCATTTGGATCTATACAACTAGCATTCATTTTTCTGATTCCTGACTACTGACCTGCTTATTTGTTTATTTAACTGGTTGATTCTGTCATTCAGCAATTGTGTTTTACTGACACTACCACTGCAGCTATGTTGTCTCTATGCTACTATGATGTACTAATAATGCTGTTATAACTGTAATGTAAATCTAATTGACTTAGTGTTGGAGTTAGAAACAGTATTTACTGATTTAGCACTACAGTTGCCTCTGTTACTGATTCAGCTGTGTTGTTAAGTGTTCATTTCCCTTTTTCTTGTATGTAGGGTTGCCAGCTTTCTTTGTGGCTAAAACTGGACTAAGGTCATGCCCCTCACATCACCCATAACCCCACCCATTCCCATACCCTCTCCCATCCATGCTCCACCCATCTTGTGACATCACCGTGACATCAGCTGATGGGAACTCACCTTTCAGCGTGCATACTGTTTTCTTATTTACTTCTACAATGATTACAGCTATTGAAATAAAATAGCACAAACACAGAAGTCTACAATGAGCAATGTAAAGAAGCTAGAAGATAGACCAATCCACACAATACAAGAACCAATTCCTCCACCAGCAGCCCCCTTCAGACTGCTTCAGGCAGTCCACCAGCCATAAAGTACTACAGCTGATAAGGTCAATATCTGTGCACTACCATACTTCTGAGGTTTCAGTGATGTCCCTGATTCTGCCTTAGAATGCTTCTTTGACCTTGGCCAACCATGCAACTTTGCTATAAACTACTGAAAATAGCCAACAACAAACAATACCAGTCCTTACAGGCATAGATTTATTATTCTTAGGAAAATATAATACATGTCCTCCAAGTCTAAACTCTAAGTGAATAATAGCAACATTTTAAACACTGCTTCAGTCCCAGATTTATAAAATTGTGTGTTTACTCCTTGCTCTTCTGTGTGACAGCTCATTGTGGTAGTTGGCTGTTGAATGACTGGTGTACAATACCACAGTCTCTACGGATAAATACACACTTCAGCAGTACTTCATTTGACTGTTCATCTTCTCTATCAAGGTAAATGGCACTTCATTCAACAGCACCCTTCTGTGTCCAAGAATGCTACTTCAACCACTAGACACACATACAAATACATATGTATACATACACGCATACAGTTAAATAAGGCGGTGCATTTTCAGGACTCAGTGGCTGCACTGAGACCACCACTGATATGCTAATTATCCGGTCAACAAATGTAAAATAAAATAATAAATAAATCATTATAAGTTTTCGTCTATTAGCCTATCAACTACCCAGGTGGTGGTGGTGGTGTGTGTGTGTGTGTGTGTGTGTGTGTGTGTGTGTGTGTGTGTGTGTGTGTGTGTGTGTGTGTGTGTGTATGTGTGTCTGTGTGTGTTGGGGTGGGACTGGGTGTGCTATGAAATCAGTACCACCACCTCCTTCATAACTCTAAAGTAAAGTTAGCATTTATTTTTCTATGCTATGCTTCGTTTAAACAAAAGAATAATGGCCTCTTGCAAAGAGGATTAAACAACTTGAAATATCTTCCACAAAGCATTGCACTGAATTCGCTGTCTCTCTCAAGGCAAGTACAGAACAACACATCCGCCCTTCTAAATTGTGCAACTCGCTGTCTACTAAAAATGTATAAGTAACTCTTACCTTGCCAAACCTTTGCTGTTGCATGTACAACTGTCCGTCTTTAATCGGCTTTTCTATCGCTGTGGGTAACCCGGTCATCTGTTTGTCTCCCAGACCCTGTCAACCCCACTGTGTGCCGAGACAGCACAGGTTGCTGTAAAACTGGTCGTACAGTTAGTTACCTCGGCAACTCCAGGACAATGCAAAAGCTATTTATTCAGTTCCAAAACCAAATACTTAGTAAGGTCACACAAGTCTGTAAATACTTCACTGATACTGACTTTTTTACCTCTGGGAGACTACCGCAGGATCTGCCAAACACAAAACAGATTCAGCATAAAGCAGAGAACACCTCCCTCTAACTTCAGTGAAACTTTCTGCTTTCAAACTTGTGTTCCACTTCCGCATCAAGGCAAAGCGATGAAAAAAAAATGCTGATCTCAGCCCTTCCTTCATCATTAGGGCTATTGTAAACTCTCCATGAAAGCTGTACTTACTGTCCTTTATCTTAAAATTGCGCGGGCAGCAGGAACACACACACACATAGATGTACTGGACTGTACCATGGTTTTTGCAGCTGTAAAATTGTGGGGAGGGCGCTCCTCCCCCCCTCACTCTATAGACTACAGTTCTGGGACGGCGCCTATTTCGAGACTGGATGTAAATGTCAAACTTGCCTACCAGACTCTGTTCCCAAAACACGGAAGCAGTGGTGAGGTCTTAGTAGTGATTGAATGGTGGAGGAATGTGGTGAGGGCCAGTAAGCAGGAAGATCAAGTGAAGGTCGCTACTTTATAGCATCCCCATTACGCTTACACTTGAGACCGTGGCAGTGTGTCACAAAACCCGGACTTCAATTGTCCGGTTTTGAATGAAATTTGTAACAGGACAATTTATCACAAAACCGGACAGTTCAGTCAAAAAACGGACAGCTGGCAACCCTACTTGTATGCTCAGGATAAGTGGCTGATAAATGCATTGTGCATGATTTATTAACCTATATGCAAACTAAGTTATGGCACTGTGATGTGGTAACTGTTGAAGCACTCTCAATCTGTAGCAGTAGCATCTATTCTCCTGCTTTATCCACACTATCCTCAGATTTGTATCTTTTACACCCTCCTATCTCCTCATTGCTTCCTTTAACCTATCTTTGTCTCATTCTACTAGCTTCATCCTCTCTTTTTTTCTCTCTCTCTCATCAGAGCACACTCAAGCAAATATGCAGTCTGCGGCTAGCACTCCACCCATACAGTATAAGAAGGAATCAGTGCTGCAAAACTAAACAAGGATATACATTGTGAGCCTCAAGAGCAGGTCAGTACACCCAGGCATTCTACTTGTATGTTTTATGAGAGTGACGCTATTACATAAGTAGTATTTCTTAGTAGTTCTCAGTGTGCTAATAAAACTGACTGTTGTAGCCTTGTGTCCCCCCCCCCCCGATAATGCAGTAATCCTTACTGTCCAATAGACAGTATACATTTAATTCAGATCCCTGTGACTAAATTAACCATCAAGCAGCCCTCTCAGTGCTTTTTGCCTTAGTTTGTATCACTTGAAGGCCCACCTGTTTATTTGCATCTCTATACATTCCTCTTCATTGCTAATGTATCTCCCTACTCTAATATGTGCACAAACTGGTTACTTATCAGCAAGTCAATGTGAAGACACACTCCCAACCTTAATGAACTTTGCTGTCTCTTCTCTCCTTCACTTTACAGGTAGTTTGAATTATTAATTACCCCCTCTGAGGCCTTCACTGATTTCCACTGATTGCCTCTCTGGTTTCTTTGCATTCCACCTGGTTTACACCCCTTGTGCTATCTCCCTCCCCCAATACTAAGTCTATATTAGAATCCTGCTGAGCATGGAGCCATCTTTAAATTTCTAGGCTCCTACCAGGACACAAGTGCTCTTCAGCAATTGCATTCTGCTTGCTGGTAAACCATTAGACCTCAGGAATTTGTTTAAAGTGTTCAGATTTGTAATGTAATACTTACTTTTTACTCTTGTCTATGTAGGCTTTGCCCCACTCCGTTCGCCCTCGCTAATGCTCGGGCTCTCTCTGCTCCCCTGCCCTGCACCCTATTCCCTCCCACTCCCACTACCTCTACATTTATAGTAATCACAGCCACACCCACAGCTCAACCTCACATCACCTCCACCAATCACAACTCCTCAAGTCATATCACTTTATACCACACCAACTTGCTCCACACAAAATACTCCCAATCACTCTCATTCCCACTAGGCATTTTACATCACCCACACTACTTACCCATCCACATATAGTGCAACCATATAATTCCTAATCAGGCCCCCCACCTAGAACCAACTTAAACATTATAACCATGACTATCACACAACTAAGTCTAGTCTGTCTTCTCATAATTCTTTATAACACCACAAGTTATCACTCTAGCAATATCCCTAAACTTAGTAGCACAACACTACATTATCCACTCTCATATACAGACACAGCACATTATAATAATATCTGCCAACAATTGTTCAAGAACTACATAATGGACCAATTCAGAACTAAACACATATGCCCTCATTCCTACTCCAAAAAAAACACAATACTTTCTCACACTCCTCACTAAACTCCATAATCTGTATCACCATGTTAACACCAGGCTCACCATAAGTGGGGATATCCACCCCAACCCAGGCCCAAATCCATCCTGTCCAACACAAACTGCTCCAACACAAATGTCAAAACATAACACCCCCACTATCTTCATCACTGGGCAAATCAACAAGAGCAGCAAAACCAACCATCTTTTAATGCTAAATATTAATATTAGAAGTATCAAAAATAGAAAACGCTTTCAGCTTAGCCAAACAGCAAACCAAACAGCTAAAAGTGCAATGGATTCACCAATAAGTGCCTCTCACCACTTCCTCGCCAAAGCGAAATAACAGCAGCTAAACAGAATAAAATTCCTTCACTTCTTGGACTTCACACGAACAAACAGTTTAGTCACAGCCAAACAGCTAAAACTGCAACGGATTCACCTGTAATTGCCTCTCACCGCTTCCCCGACAAAGCGAAATAATAGCAGCTAAACAGAATAAAATTCCTTCACTTCTTGGACTTCACACGAACTAACAGTTTATTCACAGCCAAACAAAAACACAGTTAAAATCCGATCCCATGTACATGAATTGAGTATTGATAAAGCAGTTATACAACCAAAAGTTAAGCGCTTTCACCCAACATACAACAACAACATACAACAACTTCCTCAGAACTGCTACTACTATTCAACTGGCATTTTAAATAAGCTTTTTGGCGAGAAAAAGTTTAAATTTTTGTGTATTCTTTTAAAGCAACAGTATCGTTTAAATACATTCAGTTCTCTTCCGTTCTAAATTATATCAATATTTCTTCGCTTACTCATAATATCAAATGGTTTAAAAATATTCCATATATGCCTTTCAAATGAAACTATGCCATTCTCTTATATATATATACAGTTCATAAATATTATAAAAATATGTCTAAAAATATAATATGTCGAAAAATATTTCTAAAAATTTATCCAAACATTATTGCGCTCACTATAGTGCTAGAACTGCTACATGATCTCTCTACATCAATAGATAATATCTAATAAATACATTTGTACTTAAATATATACATATATTGTACATAAATTATACAAAAATTATACAAAAATTATCTACTATATTAAAAACATATGAATCAATACCTACTAAATAAATTCAAATATATTATGATAAATACTATATAATACTATATAATATATGTTCAAATATATAAATAAATACAATCAATACCATAATCTATGAATGGACGGATATCAATCAAAAAATCTATCTAAAAATAGATCTAAAATTGTCAGAAAACTTCAGGGACATACCTACTTAATACTCTGTAATGTTCCTATAATATGTTGTGTGTTAACTGTTTTGCAGAATGGGTTTAATAGGGATATGATCATTCAATCCTGGTGGTATAGTGGCATCTAAATAAATTTGCCACCATACCTCTTTATAACTTAATAATCTTTTAATATCGCCTCCCCGAGGAATCATTTTAATAATATAAAAGATAGCAAATTTAAATTGATGTGTATTATAATTTTTCTCAATATGTCTATATAGTGCATTAGTGCTATCCTTGGTTCGAATGCTATATGTATGACCATAAATTCTCTTCTTAAAACATCTTTCAGTTTTACCTATATAATAGCTGGTGCATATATTACATTTATCCAAATATACAACCATTTTTGTATTGCAATTTCCTCCTTTAAATCTAACCATTGTATTCTGTCCTTTTTCTAACTGTAATTTATCCTTTTTCAGTATATAACTGCATTGATTACATGCCCCACATTTCTTAGTGTATATTGTATTGTTTCTCTTGTTAATCTTTTTATTGCCATGACATAATTCAATATAATGTTTTATATTTTGCCCCATTTTATATATAAAATTGGGTTTATAGCCCATAAGTTCTAACATATCACTATCACCTTTAATTAAATACCAATATTTATTCATTAACTTCTTTATCTCATCTGCTGCTAAATTGTATTCAATAATACAATATCTCTGAAAGGGAGTTGATTCATCCTGTGTAACAAACTTATTTTTATTTTTAGACAAATTCACAGTTCCAGCTCCTAATAATGGTTTATATCTATTGTCCCTTTCCTGCTTAATATATTGAGTCACATTAGTCAGCATATTTTTAGGATATCCTCTTTGTAAAAATAGCTTGGTTATAAAATTAAGTTCTTCTAGCATAGTATCAAGTTCAGATGTCATTTGTACAGCTCTGATACATTGCCCTTTAAATACATTATATTTGACTTTATCTGGATGACAACTATTATACTCTAAGTACTTTTTCTATGTATCTTAGATTTAATTTTCCCTCCTTGTTGATAAATATAAGTATCCAGATACACTACACCCTCATGGCTATATGTGTGTGTGAATTTTAAATATTCAATACTGTTATTAATGAAACAGATAAAAGCCTGTAGTGAATTCAAATCTCCTTTCCAGAGGAAATAAATATCGTCCAGGAACCTAGAATAATGTTTAATACATTTATAATACTTGCTAGGAAAAAGAACGGTATTTTCCCATTCAAGCATGACTAGGTTGGCGTAGATAGGGGCACAAGCTGCCCCCATAGTTGCTCCCCTAGTCTGCTTGAAATACTCTCCTTCGAAGAAGATAAAATTATTAGACAATACTATAGACATCATCTCAGTAATAATATTTATTTCATCCCATTCATATTTACTATATTTTATTATACTATTAGAAAATGTCTCTAGGCCTTTATCTTTAGGAATGCATGAATAAAGATCTACCACATCTATAGTGACAAATATAACATTTTCATTCCATACTTCAGTTGGGTTTCCTAGAAATTCCCATGAATCTTTCACCATGTGTGGCACTATACTATAAATATATTTAAGTTTTTTATCAATATATTTACCTATTGGAAAGGTTTTAGATTTGCTTCCTGAGATGATAGGTCTAAATGGTGGATTAGTGGTATCCTTATGTATCTTGGGTATGCCTACCAACGTAGCTAATTGAGGATGTTTTACTGAAAGAAAATTAAATAGCTCATTAGTAATTCTTCCATCTATCAAATATTCATCTTAATATGAATCAATTCTTTGGTAGGCTATATTGATCTCATTAATAGATTTTGTTTCATAATTACCCGAATAATGCAAAATATCATACATCTTTTTTATATATTCAATATTATCATAAAAGACCACTCCTCCACCTGTATCTGGTTTCATTATCCATATATTATTATCTATCTGTAGAAACCTTAATATCTTTTCTTCTTCTTTGGTTAAATTACTACTATCCATAATTTGTTTAAATTCATTGCATCTCTGATAAATTTCTCTTGTCACTACTTTTTCGTAGATATCCACTACAGGATGGTTTGGTGGAATATATGTACTGTTTTTTTTTTAATTTGTCACCTATATAATTAACACTATTATTGTTATTAGAACTTAAATGAATTGTGTTCTTAAATTGCTTAGCTAAATTCAACTTTCTTGTATATTTCTTAAACTCACATATGCAATCAACTAAATTAAATTTAGGATTAAGTATAAATTTCATGCCTCTAGTGAACAAATCAAAATGTGAACAATTTATATTTGTACTGGAATAATTATATATAATAAAATTTTTATAAGTGTATATATTATCCTTGCGTACAATAATGTCTGTCCTATCAATAGGTACTTGTGCACCTTTTTCTAATTGTCTCTCCACATTTGTCTTTGATTGTCCCTCATATATGGTGGGCGATTTACTATGTAGTCTTTGTTCTGGTATGGTTGTCCCTGAAATGTATTGCCCTTCTGAAAATGTTTCTTTTTATAATAAAATTGGCTATCCTGACCATTAAAATCCTCTTGAGTCCTATCAATATTCAGATTCTTATATTTATTCTGTCTATTCTTTGTAGGCCATATATATAGGCCAACGCTTTCTTATATTGATCTACATCCCTTTGAATATTTTTCAATTTCCTATCCCTTATAATATTGATCCATTTATCAGCAATTTGATACTGTTTAATATACATTTTTTTCCACTCTGGGAATAAGAGATCATTAATAATCATTGTATTTAATTTTTTACATTCTTGTACTAACTTACTTAATTTTTCATCATTAAATTTAATAAGCATACGCATAAACTTAATACCACAGTCATTAAAAAATGTATTAAATTCCATAATCCCATTGTCAGTTAAGTCTAGGCCCATAGGTTGCTTGAAAAATCTCAAGCCCATCGGCACTATCTTAATATCTATACATTTCAGCAAATATGCATTATCTATTTTTAAACCATTGATGATTTTTAGTTTTTTACCCAATAGATAAATTTTACTTTTTAAACTGCCCAAGGTGTCTCTATCTGGAGACATAACATTCTGATTGGGCTTTTTATAATCTATATTGCAATTCACTGTAAGAAATTGATTAAAATATGTGTCCTTATTAAAAGTATCTGTCTCTTCAATTGGAGAACCAGAATGTGTACGTGAACAGACCATATCATTCTTCTGTTGCACATCTTTACCAGTCACAGTAGAATATGGTTTTAGTGGTAGCGCCCTTTTAGGCTTTGTACCAGTTCTTTTGGCTTCATCATCTATATCATAAATAGAAAAGTCAAATGTAAAATCTGTAATGTTTATCTTGCTACTATTAAATGGATCTGTAATGTCCAGTTCGTTACCTTGTCCCTTAACAGTATTTTTCTGACCAAAACCTTGGCCATTGGGGATAGTAAAACTGTCATCATTACCATCCCTTACCCCATTGTCAAACTTTGTCTCACTTTTAGCGTTGCCTTTGTTAACAGTAGAGCAAGACCCCAATAATTCCAGATCACAAGTAGTAGTAGACATATTAGCATTGACTGCTATATCAGATCTGTTTTCCTTGTCGATACCCCTTAATGGTTTACTACATGTTACTGTATTATCCTTGTTATATAACTGGTTGACCATATCAATAAGTTTGTTCAAGTCACCTTTAAGCTGCTTAATCTCCGCATGCAGACCAATAAAGTCATCCTTCTCAGCTTCATTTCACTTCGGTGATACCTCACCAGCGTCATCCATAGCAAAAGCAACAACAGAAAATGCTTTCAGCTCAGCCAAACAGCAAACCAAACAGCTAAAACTGCAACGGATTCACCAATAAGTGCCTGTCACCGCTTCCTCACCAAAGCGAAATAATAGCAGCTAAACAGAATAAAATTCCTTCACTTCTTGGACTTCACATGAACAAACAGTTTATTCACAGCCAAACAGCTAAAACTGCAACGGATTCACCTATAAGTGCCTCTCACCGCTTCCTCATCAAAGCGAAATAATAGCAGCTAAACAGAATAAAATTCCTTCACTTCTTGGACTTCACACGAACTAACAGTTTATTCACAGCCAAATGAAAACACAGTTAAAATACAATCCCATATACATGAATTGAGTATTGATAAAGCAGTTATACAACCAAAAGTTAAGCGCTTTCACCCAACATACTGGGCTTCCTCAGAACTGCTACTACTATTCAACTGGCATTTTAAATAAGCTTTTTGGCGCAAAAAGTTTAAATTTTTGTGTATTCTTTTAAAGCAACAGTATCGTTTAAATACATTACAATGATTATTAATGATCTCTTATTCCCAGAGTGGGAAAAATTGTATATTAAACAGTATCAAATTGCTGATAAATGGATCAATAATATAAGGGATAGGAAATTGAAAAAGATTCAAAGGGATGTAGATCAATATAAGAAAGAGTTGGCCTATATATGGCCTACAAAGAATGGACAGAATAAATATAACTATCTGAATATTGATAGGACTCAAGAGGATTTTAATGGTCAGGATAGACAATTTTATTATAAAAAGAAAAATTTTCGGAAGGGCAATACATTTCAGGAACAAAGACTACATAGTAAATCACCCACCATATATGAGGGACAATCAAAGACAAATGTGGAGAGACAATTAGAAAAAGGTACACAAGTACCTATTGATAGGACAGACATTATTGAACACAAGGATAATATATACACTTATAAACATTTTAGTATATATAATTATTCCAGTACAGATATAAATTGTTCACATTTTGATTTGTTCACTAGAGGCATGAAATTTATACCTAATCCTAAATTTAATTTAGTTGATTGCATATGGGAGTTTAAGAAATATACAAGAAAGTTGACTTTAGCTTTGCAATTTAAGAACACAATTCATTTAAGTTCTAATAACAATAATAGTGTTAATTATATAGGTGACAAATTGAAAAAAAGCAGTACATATATTCCACCTAACCATCCTGTAGTGGATATCTACGAAAAAGTAGTGACAAGAAAAATTTATCAGAGATGCATTGAATTTAAATAAATTATGGATAGTAGTAATTTAACCAAAGAAGAAGAAAAGATATTAAGGTTTCTACAAATAGATAATAATATTCAGATAATGAAACCGGATAAAGGTGGAGGACTGGTCCTTTATGATAATATTGAATATATAAAAAAGATGTATGATATTTTACATTATTCGGGTAATTATGAAACAAAATCTATTAATGAGATCAATATAGCCTACCAAAGAATTGATTCATATTTAGATGAATATTTGATAGATGGAAGAATTACTAGTGAGCTATTTAATTTTCTTTCAGTAAAACATCCTCAGTTAGCTACGTTGGTAGGCATACCCAAGATACATAAGGATACCACTAATCCACCATTTAGACCTATCATCTCAGGAAACAAATCTAAAACCTTTCCAATAGGTAATTATATTGATACAAAACTTAAATATATTTATAGTATAGTGCCACACATGGTGAAAGATTCATGGGAATTTCTAGGAAGTTACCCAACTGAAGTATGGAATGAAAATGTTATATTTGTCACTATAGATGTGGTAGATCTTTATTCATGCATTCCTAGAGATGAAGGCCTAGAGGCATTTTCTAATAGTATAATGAACTATAGTAAATATGAATGGGATGAAATAAATATTATTACTGAGATGATGTCTATAGTATTGGATAATAATTTTATCTTCTACGAGGGAGAGTATTTCAAGCAGACTAGGGGAGTAGCTATGGGGGCAGCGTGTGCCCCTATCTACGCCAACCTAGTCATGCTTGAATGAGAAAATACTGTTCTTTTTCCTAGCAAGTATTATAAATGTATTAAACATTATTCTAGGTTCCTGGATGATATTTATATCCTCTGGGAGGGAGATTTGAATTCACTACAGGCTTTTATCTGTTTCATTAATAACAGTATTCAATATTTAAAATTCACACACACATATAGCCATGAGGGTGTAGCGTATCTGGATACTTATATTTATCAACAAGGAGGGAAAATTAAATCTAAGATACATAGAAAAAGTACTTTCTCTAATAATTATTTAGAGTATAATAGTTGTCATCCAGATAAAGTCAAATATAATGTATTTAAAGGGCAATGTATCAGAGCTGTACAAATGACATCTGAACTTGATACTATGCTAGAAGAACTTAATTTTATAACCAAGCTATTTTTACAAAGAGAATATCCTAAAAATATGCTGACTAATGTGACTCCATATATTAAGCAGGAAAGGGACAATAGATATAAACCATTATTAGGAGATGGAACTGCGAATTTGTCTAAAAATAAAAATAAGTTTGTTACACAGGATGAAATTAATAATAGGTCAACTCCCTTTCAGAGATATTGTATTATTGAATACAATTTAGCAGCGGATGAGATAAAAAAGTTAATGAATAAATATTGGTATTTAATTAAAGGTGATAGTGATATGTTAGAACTTATGGGCTATAAACCCAATTTTATATATAAAATGGGGCGAAATATAAAACATTATATTGAATTATTTCATGGCAATAAAAAGATTAACAAGAGAAACAATACAATACAATATACACCAAGAAATGTGGGGCATGTAATCAATGCAGTTATATACTGGAAAAGGATAAATTACAGTTAGAAAATGGACAGAATACAATGGTTAGATTTAAAGGAGGAAATTGCAATCAAAAATGGTTGTATATTTGGATAAATGTAATATATGCACCAGCTATTATATAGGTAAAACTGAAAGATGTTTTAAGAAGAGAATTTATGATCATACATATAGAATTTGAACCAAGGATAGCACTAATGCACTATATAGACATATTCAGAAAAATGATAATACACATCAATTTAAATTTGCTATCTTGGATTTTATTAAAATGAATCCTCGGGGAGGCGATATTAAAAGAGTATTAAGTTATAATGAGGTATGGTGGCAAATTTATTTAGATGCCACTATACCACCAGGATTGAATGATCATATCCCTATTAAACCCATTCTGCAAAACAGTTAACACACAACATATTATAGGAACATTATAGAGTATTAAGTAGGTATGTCCCTGAAGTTTTTTGACAATTTTAGATCTATTTTTAGATAGATTTTTAGATAGATTTTTTGATTGATATTCATCCATTCGTAGATTATGGTATTGATTGTATTTATTTATATATTTGAACATATATTATATAGTATTATATAGTATTTATCATAATATTTCCAAAACTGAAGAAAAACAAACTGTCAAAAAACAAACCAAAAGGTTCTGAACCAGCAGGTGTAAAACTCCAAAGGTTTATTAGGAAATGTAAAAGTAAAGTGCTTTTCATCTCCCTTAGTAGGAAGACTTCTTCAGACAAAGCAAAAAATCATCAAACACAATTTAAAACCCAAAAAAAGGGGTGTGTGTTACAAAATTACAAACAGCTGCCTTAATTGAACCCACTGACATACCTTCACATTTAAAGTTGTATTACATTAAAAGCATAAATAAATGTCTACTTAGTGTAGACAGGCTGTCAAACATAAAAAAGTTTTCAAAAAAGAAACATGAACTTGATAAAAGTAACCAAGAATGTCTTAGTGAAGATTCATGAACCTAATCAAGTGTAAATACTGTTTGTTTCCCTTAAAATACATTTTAGCAAACAACTTTTCATAGGGTAAAACAAAACTCATACAGAATCTTGTGATTAAAAATAAAATAAAATGAAGTAATGCTTGCAACTAAGTATATACAAATATAATATCCATTCCTTAACAGAAAAGGTAGTAAGGAGTACACATCTCTAATGCATAATGAAGAATCAATGAATAAATAAACAGTGCAACTCAACTAGGAGTCTGCAATAACCGGAATTTCAAAGGCATTTCTAATAAAAGAAATGTTATTTCTAATGTTAAATAACCGAATATGTTTATTTCTGTGTTAAAAATCTAACACAGAAATTGCTTGTCATTTCAACGCCAACAGAATGCAATGACAGTATATGGAAAAAGAATTTTTTTAAAAATGTTCCTTGAGCAATGGGTAAAGCACCAAGCTGCGATGAGAACACTTTCTAAGCTTTTAGTATGCACAGTTGTAGCAGCCAAAACAAGTCAAAATGCAGCAGAAACCTCAAAAACATTATGGAAAGACCTTCAATAAAGCATACTAGAACTGAAGGCACATACAAATGTGAGACATGCAACCATTGTAAATTTATATCTACAGGGTCCACATGTATAGTGAAGCAACGTCTGTTTAAAGCAAAGGGTCGTTACAATTATTTATTAGAAACGCCTTTGAAATTCCGGTTATTGCAGACTCCTAGTTGAGTTGCACTGTTTATTTATTCACTGATTCTTCATTATGCATTAGAGATGTGTACTCCTTACTACCTTTTCTGTTAAGGAATGGGTATTATATTTGTATATACTTAGTTGCAAGCATTACTTCATTTTATTTTCTTTTTAATCACAAGATTCTGTATGAGTTTTGTTTTACCCTATGAAAAGTTGTTTGCTAAAATGTATTTTAAGGGAAACAAACAGTATTTACACTTGATTAGGTTCATGAATCTTCACTAAGACATTCTTGGTTACTTTTATCAAGTTCATGTTTCTTTTTTGAAAACTTTTTTATGTTTGACACCCTGTCTACACTAAGTAGACATTTATTTATGCTTTTAATGTAATACAATTACATTTAAATACAATTAAATGTGAAGGTATGTCAGTGGGTTCAATTAAGGCAGCTGTTTGTAATTTTGTAACACACACATCCCTTTTTTTGGGTTTTAAATTGTGTTTGATGATTTTTTCCTTTGTCTGAAGAAGTCTTCCTACTAAGGGAGACGAAAAGCGCTTTACTTTTACATTTCCTAATAAACCTTTGGAGTTTTACACCTGCTGGTTCGGAACCTTTTGGTTTATTTATCATAATATATTTGCATTTATTTAGTAGGTATTGATTCATATGTTTTTAATATAGTAGATATAATAATTTTTGTATAATTTTTGTATAATTTATGTACAATATATGTATATATTTAAGTACAAATGTATTTATTAGATATTATCTATCGACGTAGAGAGATCATGTAGCAGTTCTAGCGCTATAGTGAGCGCAATAATGTTTGGATACATTTTTAGAAATATTTTTAGACATATTATATTTTTAGACATATTTGTATAATATTTATGAACTGTATATATAAGAGAATAGCATAGTTTCATTTGAAAGGCATATATGGAATATTTTTAAACCATTTGCTATTATGAGTAAGCGAAGAAATATTGATATAATTTAGAACGGAAGAGAACTGAATGTATTTAAACGATACTGTTGCTTTAAAAGAATACACAAAAATTTTAACTTTTTCACACCAAAAAGCTTATTTAATATGCCAGTTGAATAGTAGAAGCAGTTCTGAGGAAGCCCAGTATGTTGGGTGAAAGCGCTTAACTTTTTGTTGTATAACTGCTTTATCAATACTCAATTCATGTATATGGGATCGGATTTTAACTGTGTTTTCGTTTGGCTGTGAATAAACTGTTAGTTCTTGTGAAGTCCAAGAAGTGAAGGAATTTTATTCTGTTTAGCTGCTATTATTTCGCTTTGGCGAGGAAGCGGTGAGAGGCACTTATAGGTGAATCCGTTGCAGTTTTAGCTGTTTGGCTGTGAATAAACTGTTTGTTCGTGTGAAGTCCAAGAAGTGAAGGAATTTTATTCTGTTTAGCTGCTATTATTTCGCTTTGGCGAGGAAGCAGTGAGAGGCACTTATTGGTGAATCCGTTGAAGTATCAAAAATAAAATACCTGAACTCCAGGCCACAATAGCACACTACTCCCCAGACATAGTTGCTTTAACAGAAACCTGGCTAAATAAAAACATAGCTAACTCAGAAGTTCTCCCTACCAGCTACAATATCATTAGACAAGACAGACCACTTTATAAAGGGGATGGAACTGCCTTACTGTACAAGTCCAACTTAACTGTATGTCTATTACCAAACTCCTACCCCTCCCCCAATAATTGGGACATACTTATCGCACAACTTCATCTTCACTCTAAAAAGGTCATCACCACAATTGTGATCTATATTCCACCTGGTAATACACCTGCTAGCCTTGAAGACTTATTATCCTGGTGTTCTTCCACATACTCACAAGAAACCCTTATTCTGGGGGACTTTAACCTAGATTGGTTCACTTATATATCAGAACCACCAAGTAATCTAATAAATCTCCATGGCTACCATCAGCTAGTCCAAATTCCAACTAGATGTGATAAAAAAATCTAAAAGGGAATCCATCCTTGACTGGATCCTAACTAACAACCCCACATCGTACCCCCACGCAGGCAGTCTCCCAGACACCTTATGTGACCACAACATAATATACTTTATACATAGTAGAACAAGCATACGGAAAACGACTAACTATATATCCACTAGAAACACAAAAATGTTCTCTCCTGAGGTCCTCAACACTTTACTCTGTAACTGTGACTGGACCCACCTAAAAACCCTCCCACTTGACCAGGTTGTAGCATATTTCAACAAAACATTTCTACAACACCTAGACACTGTCACGCATTGTGCAAAATCAAGGTTAAAATCTCTACAAACCTCTGGCTCAGTAAAGAAACCAAACAAATCCTCAAGTCCAGAGACACTGCCTGGCTTTACTATCACAAAAACAAAGAAACACAAAGCCTAACTAAAAACCAAGAACTACGCAACCGTGCAAAAAAATGCATTAGGCTGGACAAAAAATCCTACTACACAACATTACAAACTAAATACCAACACAATCCCCAAAAATTTTGGAAAAATGTAAACCAGCTACTAAAATCCACCCAAAAGGCTACCCACAAACCAACCACCCCTGACACTAAAGTTCTCATCGAAACACTATTCAACTCCCACTTTGTGAACTCAATTCTATCCTTAGTCTCACAGGACAGTTTCTTCCTCACTATCCTCCCCAACACAAATAACACTAAAACAAGCTTTACCCTCAAAACAATTTCCAGCACCTCAATCAAAAGCATGCTCTTGAAACTAAAAACCTCATCAACAGCAGCCAATCTACTCCCCAGCTATTTCTTGAAACTCACAGCAGATGCTATTACTATCTCAATCTCCACTCTCATAAACAGATCAATTGTTGAAAACTGTGTGCTCAAACTCTGGAAAATATCCTATGTTACACCCATACATAAAGGTGGGGTCTCCACTGAACTTAATAACTACAGACCCATTGCTTTACTCTCCCCCTGGCCAAAATCCTAGAAAAATGCACCCATACCCAGATGCTAAAATATCTCCTAGACAGCAACATCCTGTCACCTACTCAGCATGGTTTCAGACCTGCCCATAGTACCACTACAGCCCTCCTCTGCTTCACAGACACAGTAAACCATCTCAAAAATGAAGTCCTGCAGGTGTCAATTCTTTTTTTGGATATGTCCAAAGCATTTGACACAGTCTCACACCAAATCCTACTAAACAAACTAAACCAATATCATCTATCAAATTCCACTCTTACCTGGTTCCAGAGTTACTTAACCGACAGGTACCAAGCTGTGAAATGGGAAAATTCTTTCTCTCCTCAGCTGCCCATAACTATAGGAGTCCCACAGGGTTCTATCTTAGGACCACTACTGTTCACAATCTCCACAAATGATCTCCATAACTCCACACAGCATGCATCTATCATTCAGTATGCAGATGACACTACTTTAATCTGTGCTGCACAAAACATTCCCACCCTCCAGCAAACAATTCAACTAGCATTCTCTGACATTGAAAACTACCTTACCAAAGCCCAAAGTATCCTCAATGCAAAGAAAACTCAGCTTATGATTATAACCAGTTCTAAAAAAAAAACACTGATAACAGTCAATTTGCTATCTACTCCACAAAGGCTACTCCAGTCACTCCTGTAGCACAGGCTAAGCTATTGGGAATAACCATAGACTCCCACCTAAAATTTGATAGTCATCTCAACTTAACTATTAAAAAGGTACATGCCAAACTGGGATCACTCTACCGTATCAAACCATTTCTTACCAACAACACAAGATCAGCCATTGCTCACTCCCAACTTCTATCCACCCTACTCTATGCATCTCCCATTCTGACTAATCTCAACAAAACTGAACAATGCAAAATGGAAGCCTGCTATAAGAGAATTGCCCGCTTTGCTGCAAATTGCTCATATAGAACTCATCACTGTACTGCTTTGAGACAGCTCCACTGGCTTGAACTGCCCAACCTCCTAACCTACAGTCAGCTCTGCCTCTGTCATTCGATCTATTACCTCCTCAATAAGTGTCCTGCCCTCAAAAAACTAGTGCATCACTCAGCCAAAAGGCCTTTTAGATCATCAAGCAAACTACTACTAGAAGTCACCAACAGCTACAATAGCTTTGGAGATGTACTATATAGTAGTTCAGTGGCTAAAAAATGGAACTCTGTCCCCTCTAGCATTCAAAACACATCATCCAAAGCCTCCTTTAAAGACCTCATCAGGCAACATCTCAAGCAAAGTTGGCAGTGCCATGATTGCTCCCCAGGCTAGTGAAAGTGGATAAGGTACACATACTAAACTTAGAGTACTTGATAATAGTTTTCAATCTTACCCACAGACACTGGCTAATATACAATGTATATACTGTGTATGCATTCTACCTATGTTCCAAATTTCAGCTGTACACTGCCAATCTATTAATTACCTTTATTTTTAAATTAATATTTTTTTATTTGTTCTCTCCACTGTAAATGTTGCTGTGCTGCATACCACTGTAAAAACATGTCTTTTGTAATTTGTGTGTATACTGATCATGCCTAAATAACTAAATGTATCTGTAATTATTCTATGTGGAGCTTTTCTCCCCGGGCCTCTGCTGAAAAGGGGCCTTTTTGGCTGAGTCAGACACCCCCGGTTAACAAATGTAAATAAATAAAATAAAATAAATAATAAATGTAAAACATATCCCTCCATTAAGTCATTGGGGGACTTCCATTACATGGGTCCCTTCTAGACTCACTCCTTCTAAAAATGCTGTTGTCAAGTTGTAGAGGAGTATATTTGAACAACAACTTTTCACATTTCTATAATTGAATAGATAATTAAATGCTATCCATTCAATGTTTAGACTAAGAGGCCATGCCAGTTGTAAGACACTGATCTAACTTAGATAGATCAATGGAAACAGTCTCTTTGCTCAGAGCCCTTGCAATCAGATCTTTAGATGTTACCACTGATCATTTTAAGATGTTTCTTTCCTTACTTGGATGTGCAGAATTTGCTGGAATTTTATTTCTGGCCTGTCACGTGCTGCATAAACTGTTGAATTAAAATAGTTAAATTCTTTACTGTCAACAAGAGGGCAAGACTTCCGATATTAGTTTGCATTTGTTTATCAAACAAGTCTAGGAAAGACATAACACATGAGACAAAAAGACTAATAACCAAACATAAAGTCTTGTGACCAGCAGTGTTTAGAAGCAGAACGATCACGAAAAAAAAAAATACACCGACCAAGAAGTCTACCAAACAAATCTGTAACTTTAATCAGTGAACTGAGCACTTTCTTCCTACAATAAATGAGTTTATCATAATTGATGCACAGAGCAGAGCACTTCATTTAGATATTGCAAAACTCATCTGATTTAATACTCAGAAGAAATTGAATTACACATGTTCAAATATAAACATACTTATTAAGAGCAATTATATAAATTTAAATATACATAATGATGTTATATGAAATAAAAATTTAAATTTATGAGTAAAAAAAAATCTTAAATCAGGTGTCCTTATAAAGTTGCTCTCATTTTAATATAATACAGATACGAATGTAATCATTCAAATCCAGTGGTATTCCAGCATTCTCATGATAATCTAACTGGGTCTCCCATCTTCTCCTTCTACTATGCATCTGAATGTTTGTCCAGTACAAAAAAACAAACTTGTTTAAATTATTGCATATCAGGGCATGTTTACTTAGGGCATTGTATGGAAATGAAATAAAGCTATGCGTATACAAGTGCCTAGTAACATTTCAATTATCCATAGGTCATTTCTTGTAGAAGCTCTATAAATTTTATTTTAATTACATTTGTATAGAAAAGATCTAATAACTTAAAGAATATGTTTCAGTAGGCTCTTGACTGGTAGGGCAGATATGAGAAAGAACTAGGCAATGATGTAGTTGTAATCAATGCATGTGCATTAATATTGACATTCATGGTAAGGCTCTTGGGTAAGATCATTAATACAAAGCACACATTAACTGCAAGGCAGGTGCATATAACAGTTGCAGGCTGTGCATGCGCAGTGAATTGTAACCACTTGTACTACACAGTTTATAGCACTCGGTGGGTATTATTATTAAATAAAAAAAGGAAAAAATATATATTTAAACATAATATAATATTTTATATATATATATATATATATATATATATATATATATATATATATATACCCAACACACTAGCCATAGGTGACTCTATAGTCAGGCACACTGATGTCCCACTCACCAGGCTAAACAAGGAGAAGGTTACTGTCAGCTGCCTGTCGGGTGCCAGGATCCACCACATAACCCACACACTCAGGTCACTCCACAACAAGTACAAATATGACTCTGTCATTGTTCATGTTGGTGTGAATGACCTGAGATGTACCTCCCTAGACTACATGAAAAGAGACATGGAAGAGCTCTCCGATCTTGTAGCCCAGGCAGGTATGACCCTAGCCCTGAGTAGCATTCTGCCATTGCCCAGAATGATACCGCAGTACAAGGGCAAAATTATTGACTTCAACAATTGGCTACGCTTCTGGTGTCATTCTAAGGGGATACAGTATCTGTCTGCTTGGGATGACATGGTCGACAGACCACAGTGCTTAGCCAGAGATGGCCTGCACCTGTCGCACCTGGGATTCCGGTTACTGGCTAAGGGTCTTGCCACCCCTATAGTGCCTTTTTTAGGCAAGGCTCAAATGACAATTTCACCACTGTAACAGGAAGAGGCAAGGAAAAACTGAGGGTAATGCTACTCAATGCTAGAAGTCTAAATCTCAAAATGTACTCACTCGAGGCACTCCTTAAAATGGAGAACATCGATATCTGTGCAGTCACTGAGACCTGGTTCAAGGCTCCAGAGAGCACCTCTGCACTACTAGGCTATAACGCATACCACACTTTTCGGCCATGTAACTGGGACCGAAACACCAAAGGTGGAGGTGTGTCCATATTCATTAAGGATATCCACACCTCCAGGTAAGTTGCTCAGTATAATGCATTCCGAGGTTATCCAAGTGCAACTAACTCGGGGCAAAACTGCTATCCAAATTGTAGCTTGCTACAGATCCCACACCATGCCCCAGGATTCCCACTCCTCTTTTCTTGATGTACTGGAAATTATTAGGATTCAACCAAACACCCTAATAATGGGCGACTTCAACTACCCCACCATTAACTGGGAAAACTACTTGTGTACCAACTCCTTAGCTCAACGCTTTCTAGAATTCATAAACTCCAGTGCCCTGGATCAACTTATCCACACCCCCATCAGGGGCAACAATATCCTAGACCTAGTCATTACTGACATGAGTGACCGGTGTTCCACACCTGAAGTCAACTCCTCGTTGGTCCGATCCAACCATGAGCTAATCACCCTTGATAGCCACATCCCGCCCCCACCCCACATTAAGGAAACCATGGTAAAATATTTCTCCAAAGCCATCTTCATGCTTTTTAAGACAGAAGTGTTGAACTTCATGACACCCATGCAGATAGACAATACAGTTACAACTGCTGAATCCTATACAAATGTACTCTATAAACACTTACACAAGTGCATGGGTCATGATATCCCAAACAGAACCAAGACGTATTCTCCAAAAAAAGGAAGCCAATCTGGTTGTGCCCTGCCATAAACAAATTGTACAATAGAAGGAAGAAACTCTTGCAAAAGAGAGTAAAATCCCATGAGTGGAGGAGCTCCCTGGTCAGCCTCAGTAGGAAGCTGAGATCCCTTATAAGATCCTCCAAAGCTAGCTACAAAAACAAAATTGCCACTAATTCAAAGGACAACCACAAAGCATACTATAGCTATGTCAAGAATCTCAATGGCAACACCCAGATCTGCTCTGAGTTACAGCACAATGGCACGAAAATTACTGAACCAACTGATATTGCCAACATCCTGGCAGATAGGTTCAGTGCTAACTTTACCCCCCCCCCCCCAAAGGGCCCATATCTATACAGGAAGAATGCAGAGTCCCTGTAATCACAATTATGCAGGTAAAATCTGCACTCTCCAAAGCCAAAAACACAGCATCCATGGGACCAGACAGCATCCCAGGCTACATTTTACATGAACTTCAGAACGAACTGGCTCCCCACCTAAGCACCATGTTCAATAATCGCCTTGCATCAGGCTTTGTGCCCACTGAATGGGTTAAGTGGAATATACTTCAGTTGGCCCACTTGCATTCTACATTTTAATAGGTCATCTAAAAGTACTTGTCCAGTCACTGTGGTGGGTGGCATAACACTGTTTATTGTTGTAGTATGTATCTTTATTGGAAGCAAAAGGATTTTTTGGGGGATATGGCAGGGGGCTCTTGGCAGCACTCAGTGCTAAGAAATTTTTGGTTGGGTGTCCACAGAATTTACAGCTTTCTTTTCTTTTGCAGATCACTGTAGGGTGAGTGCAGAGTCGATATTTGTGCTGGTAGTTCGAGTGCTGCAATGAGGTCGTAGATGGATGAGCACAATATAGGCATCAGTTGATGGCATGAAGGTGATGGATTCTGCTTGGCTACATATGCTGCCCAATGGAGTGGTGCACAAGGAGATCGCAGGTGATCCTACTTTAGTTGCTCATTAAGACATGTTAGACTTGGTGCAGTTTGGGAGTAGCATGGAAGCAAGTGAGGCTGAGGTGGTACAAGGGCGGGATAGAGTGGGTTGGGGGGTTGTTTATGGGGAGTTGGAATTGTCCACAGGTGTGGTGGAGTCGTGATAAGGTGATGTTGAATCAGATGATGGGACATGGTGATTTAGGTTTGAGTTTTCTGGGGAATGGCAATACAGATGGGTTGCTCAGTAGTTGGTGCGACTTTAAGAGTTTAGCATGGTGCTTTATTGGATTTGGCATCGGGGCAGGCAATCAAAAGATGTACATGATCTGGCTCCTTTTAAGGCTAGGGGAAAGGTTTTTAACAGAGCATCGTGTGGTTGGGTGGGGGTTAATAAGTTGTGACATTGCTTTAAGGTAACACATGGAAAGAAAAGCTTCAGGGATGTAGTCAAGTCTGAAGTTGCTTGTTGGCCAGTTTACTTGCATCTTTTGGTGAGGATTAGCAAGTGGGTGGATTGTTTACCTTTGTGGTGCCTTAGGATGGTTTTCAGATAGGTTTCTTCATGGGGATTTGCATTTGTTACAAATGTAGCAGGAGGTGTTGGGTTAGGGGGCATAATTGGGGGGTGAGTTTGAGGTTAGCTGGATGGCAGGATGGAAGGACGACTGGGGGAAGTTGAATATTTGAACTTTTATTTTAACATGGAGTAGGTGTTTTAGTGTGAGTTGTTGGGGATTAGGATTTATTTTATCTGATTAATATAGCAGTGGGATAGGTTGTATGTTCCTTTTCGATGAGGTACCAGGTTGTTTCAGGATTAAAAGTTTATTTTGGGAGTTTGGGTCACCTTTTTACATAGAGGTTTATGGTAGGACATTGCCAGATTGGTTAAATTTGCATAGCAGGAGTTTGGGGCACTTTTTATAAGGAAGGCATATGGGAGGGTCAAGCTGATTTTAATTTATCAGGCATAAGATTAGCAGGAGAAGTTAAGGGGAATAGGGTCCATTTTCACTTGGTCAAGATGCCAATGGTATGGTCAGCTTAGGCATGTTAGGCTGGGTTACAAGGATTAGATGCTTATGGCAGGATGCTGGGGAAGCTTTTAGAAGTAAAGCATATGGAAGGGTGTTGCTAGCTTGGTCATACTGTGTTGTAGCCACCAGGGGTTAGGAGATTGGTGGGGATGGATTGTTGAGTTATTTAGTTCAAGCTTGGGAATAAGTTGGGACATGTCAGTGGGTCAAGAAGTTCTTAGTTGCAATTACTTCAGTTCCGTAGGTGACAAGGCTAGGTTAATTTTTTAAATTTTAGGCGGAAGGTACATCTGTTAGTGAGAAGTTTGGCAGACATTGCCTATTGTCAAAGTAAGTCAGTTGCAATGGTTGGTGTGGGTTTATGGGTGGTCATTGACTTACATTTTGTCTGCTTATTGTTCAGGGATGTACTGATGTCATTAACAGGATGGTCTTGGTCGCCAAATGATTTCTTGCTTTATAATAGTGGGTTTTATGGCAGGATTATTGGTGATTGATCCATTAGGAATGAAGTCTTATTCTGGTCATTAGTAGGGTCATTAGGAGGAGAATGGGGATGCAATTAGACAGATTTTGTTTCTGGTGTCATTGGGCTTAGAGCTTTGGTGGTATACTGTTTTGGTGTGGTTTTGACTGGTGTAGACTTAGTGTTTGATGGTGCATTTGACAAGTAATAACCTGGGAAATATTGTGAAGGTAATATTTGTGGCTAGGTAAGTGAGTGTAGCCAATATACAGAGGTTGCTAGGTTATGAGGTTATGGTTGGCCACTTTAGCATTGTGGAGGGATGGAATTTTAGCCAGTTAAGCAGCTGGCTAATTTAGTTGTTTATGTGTTAGGACTTTGGGAGGTGGTGGCACGGATCTGGTTTGGTTAGAGAGGATGCTGTACACCAAATTATGTTTTTCATGCCTTTTAATGAGCTGTTAGGTTGGAATTTTGTAGGAGAGAGGGGGAACAGCCTGGTCAGGCTGGTGGATGGAGAAGAGGGACAGGTGTGCCCTCTTCTGTTCCCCCTCTGGTTTTGGTTTGCTTATTTGGTTGGATGTTACTTCATTTGTGAATGATGGGCACCTGCTTCATAAGTAAAATAAGTGAGCAGAGGTAAGGCCGCTGCTTATTTGGTGGATTTGTGATTCAATAAATGGTAAATGAAGTGAGTGGTGGGATGCTGCTTCATCAGTAAGTGAGTGGAGGTATGGATGCTGCTTACTGGGTCAGGATGAACAAGGTCAGTCTGTCCAGATTAACATTACATGGATGTTGATGGTGGAATTCAATCAGTTATATGATGTTTCAGCTGCAATTAATAAATATGGGCTAATAAAGTTGTGTTTATGGAAGTTTAATAAAGGTCATCAAATGTCATTCAGTGTGATGTGTTTATTGAAGGGGACTGGGACAATTACATTTTCATTGATTCTAAACCACGGGTAACTGCTGTCTAGTTTGCCAGCTGTCAGAAATGTGACTTCTAAATAACTGACTGCTTGAAGGTGTTACTGACTGGAGATTTCTTTTCTTTTTTTTCTTTTTTTCTTTTATTTATTTTTATTTATTTTTGTTAAATTCTTAGTATGGCAGGGTAAAAGTAGCATGTCATGCAAAGTAAAGGAATTTCTTTCAATGTACTCAGCAAAAGCCTTTCTTTTACTATATATTTTCTACATTTCTTGTATCACAATTTTCTTGTAGTATACATTCTTCACATATTTTGCTCTTCATATCATTTGCTGGCTAAACGGTGACACCCTGGAAGTAGCACTTCAGAAATGTAAGAATGTTACAAAGGAGACACTGCCACAATCTCACAATAAATTAACATGTTCTGATTGATACAGCTGGCAAAGTAATTAAAAACAGTTGCATAACTACTGGAGTTATCTTTATAACACATTGGTCCTGAGATTGGGGAATGTTTTCCAGGTGAGTGGTCCTGCTCTGATTGCAAACTGATTAGCGTTTATTAGACATATTTAAGTTTTTATTTAGCTTTATGAAATTTTAAATTTATGAGCAACACAAAATTATTAACTAAATATCCAAATGGCACCCTGGTGATCCATAATCCAGTACTGAGCTCATTCTGGGGCAATTAATATAACCTGCTGCTTAAAATGGGTTCCATAATTATTGCCTATTAGCTGAAAGTAACAAATATTAACACTACAGTATATCTAACTGAAGACTGTAGGATAGTGCATGCTATATTATACTAGACACTTTTATGAAATAGTAAGCATAATTTAAAAAGTACTTCTTAAATGCAAGAATAAAATGAAGCATTTACAGCAGCTATTGTTCAGTATGGAGTTTTAGCCATCCATGTAAGCAGAAAAACAAATCCTTACACAGTATGTTACATTTGACACCAATTTATGTTTCTGTTCTTCCTTCCATTGCTCTCTGCCATTTGACATCATCTGTCCTAAGTTGACACCTGTCCCTCTTTTCACAAAGCATTCCTAATTTTGCCAGATGTGCCATGTCAAAACATTTATAAAATGTAAAACATGTCAACTGTCCTAATGATTTATAAGAAAATAATATTTCTAGCTTTCCTTAAAATGTTGCATAATCCTGTTATATTGCATTTCAAATTAATTAATTTATTAAACAGAAACATCTATTATTTTGGTAAATATATCGGAAAAAAACATACGTATATGACTTTTTTGAAGTTCTCATTTTCTAAATAAAGACAGCTAGCATATATAACTGAAATAAATATTTTGCCTATGCCTTTCAGATATGACATGACATGTTTTGAAGATTGAAGCCTGTTTGTTAGACAACCAACTACATACAGATACAAACTATGGTACTTTGACAGCTTTGCTGAATGCAGCTGTATGATTAACTTCTTTCTGTGGTTTTGCCATGGTCAGGTTCCTTTAACTTTGTTCATGTCTTTCACCACAGTCATTGTTAGAAAGTACTTTCAGTGGAGACTGTATCTTCCAATATATGTAAGCTTACACCTGTTTTGTCTTAACTCATCATGCCTACAGTACCATTTAAAGTATTTGCTGATTTATGCCTGCAGTGTTAGTCCTTGTCACATTCAAGCCTACAGCACATAAAAAGCAGATCACAGTTTCACTGCAATTTAATTGTTGTTTTGCATTTATAGAATTTACTGCCCTGAATTAGCTGTTGAAAAGAGAGAAAATGATTTTAATTAATCAAACAAAATGATGCTTTAGATTTTCAGCTAAAACATTTTATCACATTTAACATTTCTTTCATTCTAAACTACAGGCAACTGCTGTCCGGTATACCAGTTGTCAAAAATATGATACCTAAATAACTAACTGCTGGGAGGTGTTACTGAATGAAGGTTTATTTATTTATTTATTTTACATTTGTTCTTTGCTTTTCTTTCCCCCCACATTTGAATAGCAGCACAGATAGAAACACAAATGCATGTTCAACCTTTCTTGATTTCATTTTCTAAATAAAAATAAGGTGAAAAATGTTGTTGAGGGAATAAACTTTTGTTTTGTTTGCAAGAGCTTATTAGGCAACTAGTCCATTGTATGTGCAGACTATTTTTTTTTTTTGCATGCCACCTGCTTGGTGATTTCCTGTTGTAATATTACTATCAACATGGTCTCATATAAAAACCTGCTGAGTTCTCATTGTTATTTAGCAAACTAATCAATAGTTTCTGTTTACAGACCATTGGTAAATGTGTTAATGGACTCAAGTGAGCCCTTCTGGCTGTCTGATGAGGTATTGCTTCAGCCAACCACTTCAAGGATGCTTCTTTCCTTATATAAGTATCATATCATTGTGCTCTTTTTATGAATTTACATGCAGTCTTGTACTTAAGAATAAAACTGTGGTACTTTTGCAAGCATACAAGCTCACTTCTAGACACTATTCTGTGCACCGACATCATGGCTTCCCATGTCTACTCTGGTGTAAAGTGAGAAGTGCTCTAGTTCTTTTAGTCTCGTTATATCCCTTCAACTGTAACTCAAAGTTTTTGTTTTTTTTTTTTGCATTTTTACTGATTTCTTCCAGTAACCTTATTTTTTTATCATTTTAGGACCTCTAGAACTGCACAGGATACTTAGGTGTATTCTGACTAAGGTCCTGTAGAGGTGAAGAAATATTTCTTGTTTCCAAAGTCAACTTCCAAAGATTTTGTTAAATACAACCACTGGCCCGACTCTGTTCTTTGTGGTCCAAACAGCTGTGGTTAAAACTTTGAGGTAACTTTACTGATCTGTTGTCAACAGTTCCACTTACCTAAGATGGTACTTTACACTTTACACCAGTGTTGTTGTAGCCCAAGTGAATTAATTTGCATTTGTTTACAGTAAACTATAGCTAACACCCTTCTGCGCACTAGATCCGTTTCCCTAGATACTACCATGGTAACCACCACTGAAGCTGATCCTGATCTAGTTTCTCAAAGCTTTGTTTGAGACAAAGACTGCAAAGAGTTTTTGACTGAGGACTATCACCTACAAGTACACCACCAGTGATCTTCATAAATCTTGATAGTGTCCCTCTCACAACAACCTTCTTTGTCCTTTCATTCAAACATGCAGAAATTCAGATCCTCAGTCACGGTCACTCCATCATCTCCTCCAGTTATCTTATCACTGTCTACTATGGGACCGAGTAAAAGGCCTATCCATGGTCCTGGTAATCCATTGTTACATCTGTATCTCAGGCATAAAGCTAGAGCAGGTGTTAATGGCATTGATGGAAGATTCATATAAGCCACATCTACAGAATAAAAGTAGCATGTTAATAGAAAAACTGAAGGCCAAATAGCAATGTTTGGTTCTAGCTTTGATCTAGCAGTCTAAGTCAGTTATAAGATAGATAGGGGTGAATTTGAGGTGTTTTGTTGGAAACATATGAGCTTCTACACAGAACTACATACCCATAATTAGTCAAATGGGTAGTAATATGTTTTCTTTTAATATTAATATTTAATTCAAGTCTGTTGCAGTTGGTATATGATCCAGTAGCCTTACAAGCCCTGTATATATATTTTTTTAAATATTTGGTTTATGTGTCATGTGTCTGTCTATTAATATGTAGTTTGTGTATTTCATAGGTTCATAGGTTCATAGGTTCATACTAGGCTATCTGCCCTAGGGCATTTATAAGCCTAGCCAGAGTGTGTTTGGCTTTCGCCACCCATTTTAAATTAATTTTGCTATGCCCTTTTTCGAGGTTAGGATACTGTGCCTCTGTCTAACAGTGACACAGCAGTGATATCTGGGGTAAACCTATGATCTCCCATCCACTCATCAAGATTCCTCTTGAAGAGAGTCAATGAGGGACTCTGCCTAACCTGGACTGGGATTTTATTCCAGAGTGAAGGGAGCCTCTGGGTTATGAATCTGTCCCTCCAGCATGTCCTATTTATTTCAGTTCTGAGGTTCAAGTCTCTCGGCTCGATGGGATTTGGATTTTTTGAGGTGCAGCATGTCCATTAATTCCGGTTGGACATGGCTTTATACGTCAGGCACAGATCGCCTCTGAGCAGGTGGTATGCCACTGAGTAGAGCTGGAGTTTCTTTAACCGGGCAGCATATGGCATCTGTTTGAGCCCTTTGATCCTCTTGGTGAGGTACTTTTGGGGTCTTTCCAGTTGCTGCAGGTGTCTGGTAAGGTACATCCCAAAGGGGATTGTACTCAATTATGGGCCTGATGAGGGATGAGTAAAGAGGCACGATGACCTCCTCTGATCTAGATGTGAATCCCTTCATGATTAGGTGGGCTATATAAAATGTTTTTCTAACCACTTTGGCTCAAATGAGAGATTGCTATCAACTTGGGTCCCCAGGTCCCTAATTACTTCTTCTGTACTTAATGGATTACCACCTATGTGGTAATTTGTGGGCACTGTTTTGCCAAAGGGAATGACTATATACTTTTTGGCATTTAGCTTGAGGCCATGGCTCTGGCACCAGTTGTCTGTTTCTATGAGGCACTTTTGGAGGATGCTTTTGTGTCGGCTGGGAGAGTGATTGGCGGCTTTTTTTGTAGTCATCTGCAACTTGGGTCAATCAGCTCCTTGGCCTGTGTGTACCCTCCGGTATATAATAACAAGAGAGGTCCCAGGACTGAGCCTTGTGGGACGGCACTTGTAACTGGTTTGGAGT
Organism: Protopterus annectens; assembly: GCF_019279795.1. Classification (NCBI taxonomy): domain Eukaryota; kingdom Metazoa; phylum Chordata; order Ceratodontiformes; family Protopteridae; genus Protopterus; species Protopterus annectens. The sequence goes on along the minus strand of NC_056737.1, from coordinate 529,133,259 downwards.
CTGACATGGCTCCAGCAATTCTAACCATGTGGGTTCTGTCCTTGAGCCAGTTTGCAACCCATCTAGTGACATAGGGGTTTATATTTAAGCTGGTGAGCGTATCTATGATGCCCAAGTGGAGTATTGTTTCGAAGGCTTTTGCAAGGTCCAGGTAGGCTGTGTGGACTACCTTCCCCTCGTCAATGGCCTTGGTGACTGTTTCAAAGAAATCGACCAGGTTAAGAGGCAGGATCTGCCCTTAACAAAGCTGAACTTGGTAAGATCCAGTGTCTGTAGGTCCCCAATATCTTTATTTATGAGGTCCATGATGATCCTTTCCATAGCTTTGCAGACCAAGCTAGTCAGGCTTATGGGGCGATAGTTTCCAAGATCCGTTGAGGCACCAACTTTGTGGAGAGGGACCACTGTTGCTGTATGCCACTCTTTGGGTACATATCCTGTAGTAAGGCTGAGATTGAACAGTAGTTTTATGTTTGGGTTTAGCTCTTCTTGGAGTTCATGTAGGATGCAACCCAGGACACCGTCTGGTCTCATTGATGCTGTGTTTTTTGCTTTGGACTGAGCCTCTGAGATGTCAGGGGCAGCACTCTGCTGGGGATGATATTTGCCTTGTGGGGGGGGGGGGGGTTGTGCTGAACCTGTCAGCTAGGATGTTGGCAATGTCTGTGAGTTTTTTTGTCATTTGGACTAATTCTGAGCATATCTTATCCTTAGTGTCCTGTGCAATTTTTCTCTCGAAGCTGCCTTAGACGATTTTTTTGAGTGCCCCGTGATTTTGCTAATACTGATCAGAGATGCCCCTCCTTCTATTGTATAGTTTGTTTATGGCTGGGGTCCACCAGACAGGACATCTGCCTTTGGAGGATTGGGTCTTGGTTTTATTTGGGATTGCATGATCCATGCATTCCTGAAGGTGTTCATAGAATATTTTCCACAGGGGGCTTTGAAGGATTCCACCTCGGTTTTGAGGAGTGTGAAATTTGCTTTAGAAGTTTTTCACTGTGTTTTTCTGGGCAGGGGTGGGGGGGGATGTGAATATCCAGTGAGATTAGTTTATGGTCTGATCTTACCAGTGAGGGATACACTTCTGGTCTGGAGCATAGAGTCCCCATGTTGGTGATGATCAGGTCCAGTATGTTTTCCCCTCTTGTGGGAGTGGTAACAAGTTGTTCCATAGCATTTGAGTTTATAAATTCTAGGAACCTTTGGGCTAGGGTGTTGGAGCTAGAGTAATGCTCCCAGTCATAATGGTGTTTGGAGAGACCTTCATATTTTCCAGTGTTCTCAGGAAGGCCGAGTGAGGTTCCTGGGTTTGGGGGGTGGTCTTTAGCAGGCTATAAACTGGAAGGCATTTACCCACTGTTAGTTGCAAAACTTTTTGTATTTCATTATTGTTCTGAAAGTTGTCTTTTGTTTTAAGTGACATAAAGTAACTGATTAAAAAAAACTGCATCAGCTTTGACTGACAACTACTTCTGGTCCTGAACCTGCTCAGGCTGCTGTCCTGTTGTAGTCCTGGAGACTGTTGTCCACTAGAAACTGTATCATTTGTACCCCAGTCATGATTCTTGATATATGCTGCCTTCTAGTTATCAGGAATTTTTGCTCTGGTCTATAATTTCTAGAAGATGTCTATCATGGGCTAGTAGAACAACATAATGTTCAAATTTTGGAGGACCCTTGAGATAGCCCAGCAGGCCCTTGTGCATTATTTTCCCCAAGGCCAGCATTACTCCCAGTGCTTTCCCTGTAGCTTGGCATCTGTTCACAGTTCTCATTCTTCCTATATTCCTTCCCAGCATGACACCATCTTCTTTCTTTGGAAAGACTTAAGCAAAGTATTTATTTAGTATCTTTGTCTTTCTCCCCAGGACTCTGTGATCTTCTTTCCATCTTTGGTTAGCCAGATAAGATTTGTCCCTTCCATACTCCTTTCTGATATCTACCTAAAAAGTCCTAGTTTCCCTTCTTGATCCATCAGCACTCTTTCATTGTTTGATGTTACTGCTGTCACCACTTTTGTTGCCCTTCCGCTTGCGTCCCCCATGCTTTGCTCTTTTTACCTCTGCACCACTCCTTTTCATTTCTTGTAGGATTTAGATTTTGCCTGAGTTGCTATTCCCACATCCCTATGAAAAAAAATTGGCCTTCTCTTTCATTTTTTGCCTCATTATCACATCCTTGTTCATATCCCTGAGAATTCTGTCACTGACCGATGTCATATGACATGTTTTATTCCCCAATTTGCTCCCATTCTGCCAACTTCTCCATGAATCTCTCCTTTAGCACAATATAATACAGTCTAATACACTGTCCTAAAAGTCCACACAATTGTCATTGTATTTTAAAGTCTTACCCTCTTCCTTGTTCTAAACTATGCAATGGCATGATCATTGTTGGCTAACAGTGACATAATGTGGACATCCATGACCCCTTCCACAGTAGTTAGGAACACATGCAGAATTCCATCCTGTTGGATAGACTCATGTACCAGCTGGCTAAACTCCTCATCATTAAGGACGTCAGTCATTCCCTGCACCCTCTCTACCCTGAAGCTCTTCTCACTCTTGTTTTTCATGTCTAAAATGATTAACTTCTTTTATAAACTCCGATGGCAACATGCTTACATTCGTTTTTATTAACAGAAAAGGTATTTCTAGCTGTGTGGCATCAGTTTGTTTAAAAACACATACATTTGCATTGTGCTAGTTTTTTACTGTGAAAAAATGCTTTTCTATCAGATTATATATAATACATATCAGATTATTTACTGCCCAATTAGAACTCTATTTATCATAATGGTAATATATAATCCATGGTGCCAGCTGATATTCTTAGACAATTTCAAAGATGTTTTAATCTCACTTTTTATTTTTTTATTTGCATCTATCAGAAAATATTATTCTACAGCTGACTTGTATTTCTACCTGGATCTATCTTCTGCATATTTAATGCCTGCAAATGCAAGAAGTGTTTGTTATATTTATTTCTTTGTTGATTTCTCAGGTGCATTGCTTAAGCATCTCAGTGGTTTGCTCACATCTGTATAGCTTTGAATTGAACATTCACTCTTTCTTCAGTGACTTAACAGTACATTTTAGGAAGTTATTTATTTGCTTCCTCCTTACTACTAAGACAAATGTTTTTGCTACAATTGGCAACAGCCTACAGTAACATAAACAAGATGCCCAGCACAAAAAAGCATGAATGAAAGGGTGGTTTCATACCTACTTTTGATTACCTGTACAATAAAGGATCAGTGGTGTAGCTAGAGTTTATTCCGTACAGGACTGTCTTTGAGTTTGACACCCCTCCCCCCTCACAAAATCATGGTCAAATGGGTCCCCCATACAGACCCCCCCCTGCACAGCCATTTCAGTGTCCCATTACTTGGCTAGTTTTCCCCATTTACCATAAGCACTAATGTGCATACTGTTTTCTGCTTTACTTCTACAATGATTATTTGGATTTAATTTAAAACTTTATTTTAAATTTTATAGCACATACACTGACACATATTTGCTAAATATAGCAATACAGTTTCACAATGTAAACAGACTTAGCATTAAATCTTCTCTGCCCTTGAAACTCACATTCATTGAAAAGGATTGAAACACACATTGAAAGGAAATGCATTCACCCAGTGGGAAAATAAGTTTACCTTTGGGCTGTTTTAAAATCATAGGCCCTTTACACACTTATTTAGGACCATGCAAATACACGTCTTTCTTTGATTCACCTTCCTGATTGTATTAAATTATACTCCTTGTATAATACAGTACACTTTTATTGGTTTGAACAGTTTTCCAGGAAGCAATGAAACAAAAAGTATGAACCAATAATGACAAAAATACCCAATTCAGAACATTTCCATCATAAAAGTCTACTCAAACTTCTGTAATTTCAATCTGCCAATATCAGTAAATATGCATAATTTCTGCAGAAGTAAAATTAATCTAAATAATTCCACATTAAAGACATCTGTAACTAATGAAGAGGTTGCTGCTAGCAAACAACTTTATATTTAATTGTTTCATCTATAAATAGTGTCTGTTGCCCTTGAAGAATAAATTGCCTATGTTATATTAAAAAAAATGATAAGCTGGTAACATTGCAATAGGGAATGGATGACAAACTGATAACAAGTTCATAGTTTCTAGGCATCTCATCCAAAGGAGGACATACTCAGGACTGCAACACCCCACCCCCTTAATGTACAACACAGTATTATGTCTCTTAATATGTAAGAGACCATAATCATTAGATGCAGACCATTTCAATAAATAATGTTACTGTCATGACTGTTGCATAATGACTGAAACTGCAGTAATTATTAGGTTATTATTTTTTTAAAATAGCAGAGTAATTCTAATGAATTTGTTATGCATTATAACTGCATGTTGTTTTTAATGTATGCCTTGTGAATAATTTGGCCCGTTATTAAAAGTGGCCCTTTCACCAATTACCAGCTCATTTACCATCAGTCAGTCAGTTCTTCACTAACATTACGTTATACCTTGGCTTGCTTTTGAGGTCCCCGCAGTGCAAACTGAGGCTGTAAAAAGCTGTGCATGTTTTAGCTAAAATCAGTTCTTCCATCCTTCTGTGATCCCTCACTGCCCAACTTGTTTTCTAACATTTCTTTTCTCAGAAATGAGTAACAGATGTAAAGTTTCAAAAAATATTAATTACAGTGGACAACAAATTAAAGCAAACAACCCAGCATGGTTACTTTAAGCTAACTAAAATAATCGCAATTCTCCTGCTTTAACTGACCACATATTCACAGCTTCTACACAAGATTTTAAAACCTTTACCTTTTAGCCAGTGGTATCCTCATGGTCCTAAACTCCACCCATGTTCAGACAGTGTGTCCTTTTGTACTCCTGTCTTTGGGTTACTTGTTCTGGTTACAGCGTACAGGTCTCAGAACGGAAACAAAAGCAGTTCACAGACTCCACTGGCAGCAAACTAGGTTAAGGAACAAACCCAGAAGATTAAATTGTCACATAAAATTCTTTATTTGTTTTTAGAAAACAAAACATGAGAAAAGATTCACTATGACAACCACGGTGCATTAGGATGCAGACTCGCCCACAGAAGGGCATTGACAATAATGGGGATCTTGAAGTTTTATAGGTCCTAAAATCAGTCCTTATTCTGAATGGTTAGAAATTTCTAACTTTCTAACCATTCAGAATAAGGACTGATTTTAGGACCTATAAAATTTCAAGATCCCCACTATTGCCAATGCCCATCTGTGGGCCAGTCTGTATCGTAATGCGTTGTGGTTGTTGTAGTATATCTTTTCTCGTGTTTTGTATTCTAAAAGCAAATAAAGGATTTTATGTGACAATTCAACCTTCTGGGTTTGTTCCTTAACCTAGTTTGCTGCCAGTCGAGTCCGTGAACTGCTTTTGTTTCAGTTCTCAGTTTACATTGTGTTTTTTGCGTTTTTTACAGTGTACAGGTCTGCTAATAAACATGCAAGCAAAAGACTGGCAAGAGAGGAAAAAAAATCTTCAGTTGAGAAATAATAGAAGAATATGGGGTTCTACAATGCCACACCTTAAATTTCAATATTGTTACAGGAAGTAAAAAATAAATATTTCCAGACATTTCTGCAAAAGACCACTAAATGCCCTAACTTTGAATATATAAATAAAATTAAAAGCATACAAGTGACCAAGCAATGAAGCTGCCTGAGCCCAAACTGATATATCCATGTTATATTACTAGATAAACAGTTGCATTGAGTATACATGCTCCACTTTTGATTCCACATTTGAATTAAACACAGTTCGAAAAACACCAGTCCAGTTATATGGGGGGTGGGGGGTGGGAGTAAAAAACAGAACATCCTAGCTACACCCCTGGCACCGGTCCAAATTCTGTGCACAAATGCTGAATTAAGACTGACCCATTCTAGACATGAAAAACCAGTGATGGCTGCCTGTTTGGATTTGATGGTTATTTTATATATTTTTTATTATTATCTTGTGACTTGTCACCTGTTAATGGGGGTGCCTATGCTAGCTCATCTCAAAAAAAAAAGCAATTGGACATTACTGCAACTCCAATTAAAGTTTCACCAAATAAAATACACTGTACTGTATACTTTTCATCTTTGTATACCTTTATTTATTGTACTATATTAAACTTTAGTTATTGTTCTGTTCTGAAACATTGCATGTGTCTATCTAATGGACATATAATTTTTAATCTGTATTAGTATTGACTGTGTGTGTAAGCTTACCTATATGTTGCACTGTTGATAACAGAAGAGGTGGACAGGCTGTAAGATATACAGAGATCCAGAGAATGAAACAAGAATGGAATGTCTTCTTGTATTTAAAATTGCGCACAGGTAGAATGGAAGAACAGGACATCTGCGTGACAATGCATATGCAGACATGACTTAATAAATGTGTGCAACCAGACCGTTCTTAAAGAAAAATGCACTTAAAAACAAAAACAGTATTTTTTAATTAAAAATTAAATGTGACAGTCCCTCGGCAACTGAAGTAAAAAAAATGTGCTGGGGTGGACCGCCCCTCTCACTCCTGCCTCAGCTACGCCACTGCGAAGGATATAAAACACTGCCTGATGCTTGCAGTTTTATATGTTATACCCAATGTTTCTTTCTTGCTTTTTTATCACTGAGAGTCCAGAACACTAAGATTCCATATGCAGTATGTATAGATGTTTTGCAATATTACATTGTGAGTGTGTGTGTGTGAGTGTGTGTGTGTGTGTGTGTGTGTGTGTGTGTGTGTGTGTGTGTGTGTGTGTGTGTGTGTGTGTGTGTGTGTGTGTGTGTGTGTGTGTGTGTGTGTGTGTGTGTGTGTGTGTGTGTGTGTGTGTGTATCAGTAATTCAAAAAGTAGAATACACTTTTGGTAGAAACATTTTTGTAGGTATAAAAAAAAAGAATGTACAAATGAGTGAATGCTCATTACATATTGTTGAATTTACTTTTATATAGTGTAGGTGAGCAAAAAATGAATGGTTGAATGAAAAAGTGGTGATTGTGATGACGTGTAAGACTGTATTACAGCTGTAAGTGGGAATAGGCAAGGGTTCACAGGTTAGGGTTAAACTATGGGTTAGATACTAATAGCCCCTTATGGACAGGGGCATTCTGTAAAATACTTAAGGGCATAAGCACAAAGTTTATTTTTATTTTTTACTTAACATTTATTAACCGTGAAAGTCCGACTGGATGCAAGTCCTTTTTCAGCTGAGGCCGAGGAGAAAAGCTCCACTTAAAAAATAATACATAGAACAAATAAAACATACAAGTACTGTAGATCAATACAGCAAATTGCCTTGCTTCATTTAAGAAGTTTTAAATTGCTAATTTTGTAGAGTTTTAATTGCATTTACTGTTTAGGACTACACACTCAAGTGTGTTAGCCTTTTCTGTGTTTATTTACTGTATTATTGCATTGTTTAGCCTGTTTTAACCAAAAAAAACAAAAACAAAACAAACAAAAAAACAAAAAAAATAAAAATAAAAAAAATACTATCTTGTTTGCTTGTTTCCCACCTTTCCTAGCCAGTATAGTCCAGATCCCAGGCTTTGCTTGTCCAAAGACTTTATCTTCTGTGTTCAGAGCTATCCAGAACTTGCTGTGGTAGAGGGAAGTCCTACTGCTTACCAGTGTGAGTGATAAGCATTGTACTGCATATTTAACACTAGAGGGGTGGTTTCCAGCTCTGAAATTGTAATTTTATTAGCCTTTTTGGGCTGATTTCTATCTCTTTCAACTTTCTGGCTTAAAAACGTGTGTGTTTGTGCATTTTTTTGCATCGTGCAGCACCACAGGGCTACAGTTAAACTATTCCAGGTGCCTGAAAGTCTGCTCTTCAAATTTTCCCTTAGAACTAGCTGGTTTCTCAGTAGTAGCACTAAAATCTGAACCCCTGTGACTAGCACTTCCTCTAGAACCTGCTGGAAAGCACTATGAAACCTGAAACTGATACAAGCACTCAACTCTCCTTGTCAATAAGGAGAAATCAATCGTAGGCAACTAAGCCTACAATTGCAAAGTACCTTGCAAAGGTAAGGGAAAACAGCTCTTGTACTTTAAAAAAAAAGCACCTAAACAGGCATGTCCAAGGGTCAGCTTCCAGCGATTTCTCCTGTCCACCTGGTGAATCTGGGCATACTGGGGAAATGCAGCAACTTCCTCATGTACACAGACAACCCTCTCCTCCTACCACCCAACACTACAACCTGCGACAGATGCACTTACATAGCCAAACTGGAAGCAAAGCTCTCTCCAGCCAAGTTTGTGCTAAACAGTCAAAAGGAGAAGGTTAACACCTGCACTACACCTCAAGAAACACATAGCCCTTCAAAACCCACACCATCAACACCCACACATAGCAACACTAAACCCACATATGCGGAGGCCCTTAACATTAACCTATCCAAGCAACAAGGACTTCTGAAACTGAAACGCAAACAAATACCATTCACGACCAAAGTGACACATAGCTCACAACACCAGTGTGCCACCCAACAACAGCCCCTAAGGCAAGACAATGTACCCAACACTTTAGTCATAGGTGACTCTATAGTCAGGCACACTGATGTCCCACTCACCAGGCTGAACAAGGAGAAAATTACAGTCAGCTGCCTGTCAGGTGCCAGGATCCGCCACATAGCACATGCACTCAAGTCACTCCATAACAAGTACAAATAAGACTCTGTCATTGTCCATGTTGGAGTGAATGACTTCAGACGTACCTCCCTGGACTACATGAAAAGAGACATGGAAGAACTCTCGGATCATGTGTCCCAGGCAGGTATGACCCTAGCCCTGAGCAGCATCTTGCCTTTGCCCAGAAAGATACCACAGTATAAGGACAAAATGATTGACTTCAACAATTGACTAAGCTTCTGGTGTCATTCAAAGGGGATCCAGTATCTGTCTGCCTGGGAAGACATGATCGACAAACCATGATGCTTTGCCAGAGATGGTCTGCACCTGTCACCCCTGGGATTCAGGTTACTGGTTAAAGCTCTTGCCACCCCTATAGTGCTTTTTTAGGCAAGGTTCAAAGGACAAAACCACCACCATAACAGATAAAGCATCTAAAATCTGAAGGTAATGCTACTCAATGCTAGAAGTCTAAACCTCAAAATGCACTCTCTTGAGGCACTCCTACAAATGGAGAACATCGATAGCTGATCAGTAACTGAGACCTGGTTTAAGGCTCCAGAGAGCACCCCTGTAATACCAGGCTACAACTCTTACCACACTTTTCGGCCACCAAACCAAGTTCGAAATACTAAAGGTGGAGGAGTGTCCATATTCACCAAGGATAGTCACACCTCCAGGCTAGTTGCCCAACACAATGCATCTGAAATTCTCCAGGTGCAACTACCACTAGGTAAGACTGCAGTACAAATTGTAGCTTGCTACAGATCCCCCACCATGCCCCAAGATTCTCACTACACCTTTCTAAACATACTGGAAAATATTTAGATGCAACCAAACATCTTAATACTGCGTGATTTCAACTACCCTGCCATTAACTGGGAAAACTACCCAGGTGCCAACACCTTTTCCCAACGGTTCTTGGAATTCATAAATTCCAACGCCCTGGATCAACTAATCCATTGTCCCACCAGGGGCTCCAATATCCTAGACCTGGTCATTACCAACATGGAAGATAGATGCTCCACACCAGTGGTCACCCCCTCATTGGTCAGGTCTGACCATAAGCAAATCATCCTTGACATCCACATTCCACTCCCACCCACCAGTAAGGAAACCTCTGTAAAAAACTTCTCCAAAGCCAACTTCATGCTACTCAAGTCAGAAGTGACAAACTTCATGGCACCCATGCAGACGAGGTCTGAAAGTTCGACTGCTGAATTCACTAAGGCACTGTATGAGCACATCCACTCGTGCATGAATCGTGCCATCCTAAATAGAACCAAGATGCTCTCCTCCAAAAAAAGGAAGCTGATCTGGTGGTCCCCTGCCATAAACAAACTATGCAACAGAAGGAAGAAACTGTTGCAGAAAAGAGGAAAATCCCAGGATGCAAAAAACTCCCTTACCAGCCTCAGTAAGAAGCTGAGATCTCTCATAAAATCCTCAAAAGCTAGTTATGAAATAAAATTGCCAGAGTCCAAAAGACAACCACAAGGCATTCTATAGTTATGTCAAGAATCCAAATGGCAATGCTCAGATATGCTCTGAGCTACAACAGAATGGCATTAAATATACTGATCCCAAGGATATTGCCAATATCCTGGTAGATCGATTTAGTGCCAACTTCACCCCCTCTCACCCCCTAAAGGGCCCATCTCAATACCAAAAGATTGCCAAATTCCATTAATCATGGCCACACAGTTAGAAACCGCACTCTCCAAAGCTAAGAATACAGCATCCATGGGACCAGATGACATCCCGTGCTGTGTACTACATGAACTACAAAATAAACTGGCACTTCACCTAAGTGTCATGTTTAATCATAGCCTCACCTCAGGCTTCGTACCCACTGAGTGGTGCACAGCTACAATTATCCCACTCCACAAGGGGGGCTCCACCTTGGATCCCGGGAACTACCGTCCCATCAGTCTGACGAGCCTGATCTGCAAGGGCATGGAACGCATTATCATGGAACTTATAAACAAAGACATTGACAACCTTCAAACACTGGACCCCACCCAATTTGGATTCGTGAAGGGCCGATCTTGTCTCCTGAACCTGATTGACTTCTTCGAATCAGTCTCCAGAGCTGTGGACGAGGGTTAGGCTGTCCACACAGCCTATCTGGACCTTGCCAGGGCCTTCGACACCATCCCCCATACTGGAATCATAGATAAACTTACTAAGCTGGGCATGAATCCCTACGTCACTTGATGGGTTGCCAACTGGCTTGCTGACAGAACCCAGATTGTAAAAGTAGCTGACTCCAAATCCAGCTCCAGACAAGTGACAAGTGGAGTACCTCAGGGTTCCGTTCAGGGACCGCTCTTGTTTGGCATCTACTTCTCTGAAGTACAGGCCAACACTAAGGGAATCTGGCTAACAAAGTTTGCAGATGACTGCAAACTGGGAGCCATTATTGAATCTCCAAATGATGTGGATATTCTATAAAAGGGCCTTACAGAAACAGATGCTTGGTGCCAGAGCCATGGGCTCAAGCTTAATGCCAAGAAATGTATAGTCATCCCCTTTGGGAAAACCATGTACCCATGAATTACCACATAGGTGGCAGTACTCTAAACACCGAAAGTGTGATGAGAGACTTAAGGATACAGGTGGACAATGGTCTCACCTTCGATAACCACATCACCACAACAGTCAGGAAATCCTTCTATGTGGCACACCTCATCACTAAGGGCTTTTCATCCAATAAAAATGAGGACATTGTCCCACTGTACTCATCCCTCATTAGACCCATTATAGAGTATAATGCCCCATTTGGTATGTACCTCACAAGACATCTGCAACAGCTGGAAAGGCCGCAGAAATACCTCATTAAAAGAATCACAGGCCTAAAGCAGATGCCATATGTTGACCATCTAAAGAAACTCCAGCTACACTCTGTGGCATATCGTCTACTCAGAGGCGATCTCTGCTTAACATACAAGGCCATGTCAAACCCTGAGCTGTTAGACATGCTCTACTTAAAGAAATCCCAATCCCTCAGAGCCACACCCTCCAGGGATTTAAACCTTGTCATCATAATGAACAAAACATGCTGGAGGGATAGGTTCTTGACCCATACTCTGTAATAGACTGGCCATACATGTCAAGCAGAGCACCTCTTTGGCCCTCTTCAAAAGGAACATTGATGATTGCATAGGAGATAGGAAATTTACCCCGTGGATCATGTCAGTCACCCTGCTAGACAGGGGTCCAGGGAAGTAAATATTGTGGGAAGAAATATCCAGGGAATTGTTATGGCTAGGCTTGTATAGGCCTTAGGGCCAATAGCCTAGTACCAACCTGTGAACCTATGAACATATAAATGTACAATAAAATATAATCATCACAGTAAGACATAACTAGAAATATAGAATATAGGACACTTAGTGTAATTAGAAACACTATACTAAATTGTGATACAAGACAAGATTAAAATTCTAGAGTATAGGACACGTACTGTAATTAGAAATATACTACTAAATTTTAATACAAGGTATTATTTATGTCATGCATTTTTGTGTTTGACTGTTAAGAGAGACTCTCATCTAAAGTCAGCTTAGGAAAATATACTGGATTAATCAGGAGCCCTACATGGACATATCCAGTTTTTGGTGAGGTGGGTTTTTAGTAAAGTTTTAAATTGCAGTTGATTTGAGGTAGATATATTAGAAGGTACAGTATTCCAGACATTAGCTATGCAGTTGGAGAAAAGAGATTCCCCGGCCTGATTATTAGCAGTGGAGACTTCTATTAGGGATTTATTATTAGAACGTAATGTTCTGGTACAAGAGTATGGTTATAGTAGATTTTGCAGGGCAGGGGTCTTTTCTTTGTCATAGAATAGTTTATGGACCAAAGCTAGTTGGTTATGACATAATAGATGAGGAAACTCTAGCCAGTTAAGCTGTCTGAGTGATGTACAGTGATGTAATTTGGAGTCTGAGCTGGCTGCAAATCTTGCAATTTTGTAGCATGTTTAGAGTTTTGTGAGTTCAAATTTCCTAAGTTTGGTGAGAATTGGTGATGCATACATGAGGGTAGAGAATAAGTGTGTTTGTTCTATGGTGGCTTTGGTATTGTTTGTGAAGTATAGTTTATTGCTGTACAGAGTGCCTAGTTTTTTGTGGACTTTTTTTAATGGTTTGATCTATGTGGAAATCAAATCTCATGTTATTGTTGATTTCTACTCCTAACAGTTTTATATGGGCAGTGGGTGAGATTGTAGTCTTGTTAGCAGATTCAATAGTGAATGTGGAGGGGGTTGCTGTAGCTTTGGTTGGATGAAATAGCATAAGTTTTGTTTTGTTGGTATTCAGGATCAATTGCCAGTTGGTTAGCCATTTTTCAATTGCAAGAAATTAGTTTTGGGTGAGTACCTATAGTTCTGGAATGGGGGCAGCACAGAACATTGTGCAATCATCTGCATACTGAATTGGGGTTGCTTATGGGACTGACATATGGAGATTATTTGTGAATAATGAGAATAAGAAAGGACCTAGTATAGAGCCCTGGGGATGCCTATGGTGGTAGGTAATGGGGTGAGAGTTCTCCTTGCCATAGTACTGCTTGCTGACATCCAGTCAAGTAGTCTTGTAACCAGTTAAGTGAGAACTGGGAAAAGTTTAGTGAAGAAAGGGTGGAAAGAAGTTTGCTGTGGGACACCATATCAAAGGCTTTTGATAGATCTAAGAAAATAGAGGATACGTATTTGTGATTATTTCTGTGGTGATTTATTATGTTGGTGAAAGTTAGCAGGGCAGTGGTTGTACTGTGATTTGGACGAAAACCATGTTGAGACAGAGTTAATAGGTTGTTTGTTTGAAGGTAGTGCATGAGTTGTGTGTGGACAATTCTCTCTAATATTTTGGATAGTGGGCATAAGATAGCAATAGGTCAGTAGTTGGTTAGGTCAGTGCTACCACTGCCTTTGTGGAAGGGTATTATATGGGATATCTTCCATAAGGTTGGGATTTTTTGTTTAACTATGAATCTGTTTAACAGTATGGAGAATGGGTATGCTATTGCTTTGGCTGCTATTTTTAGATATCGAGGTGGTAAATTGTCAGCGCCTGGTGTTGTAGGTTTCAATTTAGCGAGCATTTTTTTGTTATAGTTTTAGTTGAGACTGGGTGAATAGTGAAGGTAGTTCCAGTTTCATTGGGAGTTGGACTGTCTAGCATAGTGGAGGTTGGTTGTTGTCTGGATAGGGCTATTATTGACTTGTTAAAGTATTTGTTGAATTGGATAGCTATGTTGTCTATTTTATTTGAAGTGGTGGGTTGTGGGGTAGTTGGTTGACCTGGCTGAAGTATGTTTTGTATTGTTGACCAGAATTTTTGAGGATTTCTGTGGTATTTAGTTTGGATTTCAGTGTAATATTTTATTTTGTCTTGTTTGATCTGTTTTTTAGCCTTGTTTCTGAGCTCTTGGTAGCTTTGTTTAGCAGTATTAGTTTTAGTTTTGTACCACTGATTCCATGCTTTATCTCTTGCTATTAATAGCTACCTTGTTTCTTTTTTTAGCCATGGGGCATAGTTAGATTTTAGGGTCTATATTATGATACTGCACACTCCAAAAAGCGAACGACACATAATCGACCTCAAGTAAGTGAAAGCTTACAACGTCGAAACCCCAGAACAGCGATTTTTTTCCAAGGGAAAAAAATCGCTGTTCCAAAAAAAAAAACAAACAAACAAAAAAAACTGTGAAACATTACATCCCCCCACACCCCCTACTTAAATATACCAACTCCAAGATCGCACTACAGTGCCGAAAAGGCAAAGTAGTGAAAGCGGCCAAACTAATTCTTTCCCAGGGAAAGATTTTGCTGAAAAGCCGCTTCGCTATTTTACCTTTTCGCACTTTTCAGTTCGACAAAGATGCATTCGACAACCTGCTTCTGTGACAGCATAATAGGGAGCCAGATTTTACATGTACGGTTCTGATAGGAGCTTGCATGTTTAGTATCGAGAGGAAGGTTTTGTTGAAATGATGGCTAGCATCTTCGAGAGGAAGATGCTTCAGCGGTTGCCAGTTGCAATGGTTTAGGGAGCTGATAAAGTTGTTGGGGTTAAATTGCTTTGTTCTTCTTATTTGTTTGTAGATTACTTGTTTGTAGGTTACTTGTTTGTTGGAGTTGTTTTTTTGTCTGATAATATAAGTAGGGTGGTGATCACTTAAGGACTCTGGGAGACAGCCAGAGTGGAGCATGTGATATGGTTTGTTGGTTAGTATCCAGTCTAGTGTGGATTTTTTTTTTGGATGTTCTACTTATCCTGGTAAGGCTTTGTATGGTCTGTGTAAAGCTATATAGGTTAATATGATTAGTGGGGTTTTGAGAGTTACAGGCAGACCAATCTATATTAAAGTCCCCTAGGATAATGGTTTCTTGGAGAAGGGAATTGTCAGTCCAGCTTAGTATGTTTTCCACTGTACTGGTAGTTTTACCAGGAGGGATATAGGTGCCAATTAGAGTGATATGTTTGAGTGCAGGGTAAATTTAGCTAGTAATACTTCTGCATTGTTAAAATGTGGGATGTCTTGGATGACTTTTGTATAGAAAAGCAATGCCACCACCCTTTTTCCCTGACCTATCTAGCCGTAAGATATTATATCCAGAAGGAAGAATCTCATTATTGGATGTGTGTGGTTTGAGGCAGGTTCTGTAAGAAGGACTATGTCTGGGGAGTAAAGTGCTAGATTTGCATGTAGTTCTTGAATTGTGTTGTTCATACTTCTAATATTAAGGTTTAAAGTTAGAAAGTCAGATTTATTCCTGTTGGGGATTAGTGAGCATTTTGTTTGGTTGGAATTAATAGTTGCTGAGGGATGAGGTTTTGTATGTAGGCCAGGGTTAGGGTGAATGTCACCACTGATAGCTATGTTGGAGGATATAGAGGTCAGAGTTTTAAGGAGTGTTAGTACTTGTCTATTGAATCTAGTAGAGGGGTTAGTAGTAGTAGCATGAGGTAGTAGGGAGAAGGGGGTGATGAGTTGAATGTCTATATTAAAGATAGATGGTGACAAGGTGATGTTATTAGTTGTGTGTGGTGGATTTGTATGAGTAGGGGTGGTATCATTGGTGATAGGTTGTTGTGTGGTAGTGTGGTAGCTGGAGCAATGTGTTGCCAGAATTAGTAATGAAAGTGTAGTAAGGTATGATGATATTTTAATACTGGTGAGAATAGTGGAGATGTTAGTTTCATTATTATAGTTATAAATGTATATTCTTTGTAATAAGTTTTGTTTTAATATGTGGTTAAACATGAGTTGTGAGAGGGAGTTATAAATATCCACAGGGGTGTAGGTGAGAGGAGTAATAAGTATGGCAAGAGCAGAGTGATCTTTTGATTGGATGGGACTGGGGTTGGAGAGAGAAGCAGTGAGTGCGTTTCCTCAAAAGAAACAATCAGTTATGCTTGTTTCAACTGTAATCCCTGCAAGTGAGTCTCTGCTAGTTTCAGTATTTTACATTCAGTTTATTCTATATGTTTTAATAAAGTTTTCTGTAAGGTTTGATTTACATATGCCCTATCTAGAAATACCTGGTTGCCTTCTTATATACTAGACTGCCACAGTTCAGATTTTAACACTTCTGCTATATATTTTGTGTTCTATGTCCTTCTTATTCTGTTTTACCATAATATAGACATCGAAGTGAGATAGTTTATCTATGTTGCGCTTATGTGTTTTACTATATTTTGCTGGGGAACTGGGATGCCTAGAAGGGGAACCCTTTGCTGTGTTCTTGCCAGTTAATGACAATTTAAACAAATCACTTTACTTGCTACATAGAGCAATACATACACTGGTAATTAAGTTAGGTATTTCCCAAGATGGTTCTGTGGGTGCTGATTTGTCCTGGTTACTGTGTTTTCATAGGAAGGGTCAGCACTCTAGCTTTAGTTAATGGGAACTGTAAAGATAGAGAATTAAAACATTAAATGCTTAGCCTAGGTAGGGTATATTTCACCAGGTTAAAATGCAGTAAAAAATAATTGGGATAGGTTACATTCAGAGCAATGAGAGCAACTTAAAAGTTCTCGAAATGGACCATTAAGAACCTTCATGTAGAGTTTTAACAGCAGTTAGATGTTTCCTTAGCTGTGAACCTCTCTTTGAAGCAGTAATCAGATCAGACAGTCTATACTAGCAAATCTTGTCATCTATAAGAGTGAAAATTCAGGTTTCTACAACTTCTTAACTGTTATATTAGCAATAATTATACATCTTGCCCTAAGGATTGAAAACCATGTAAAATGTGGGTAATAATGGTCAGACCTGTAAGATCTTTTGAGCCATTAGCCTAGTAATCTCCTATGAAACTATAAGATAAGGGGACAGATTCAGTGATGTGCATGTTTTGTATTACATGTGTTCTGTGTCATTTTGTCTTATGTAGTGATACTGTTAGGGAAATGGTAATGTCATGTCTAGGGTTAGGATTAACAGCAGGATTAGGGTTAAGACACATGAGTAAGATGATACATGGGGGCAAGCCCCCTGTCCACCTTAGTCTTGTGTGCTAATCATCCCCATAATTAAGGTTACCACCTGCCTCTCTTTCTTATTGTACAGTACAATACAGTCCATATCTGGACAGCTATGAACTATGAAAAAACATGTAAAATGCCAAATGTCCTGTTATTTTAGGACAAAGACTATATCCTAACTTTTCCTAACAGTTACATAAAACTATTTTGTATCTAAAATGCCTCAATACTTCATGAAATAAAAGACAACTCAAATTTTATAAGAGCTTTAAACTTGACAAAAAAGAGAAGCCCAGTCCATTACACTGGGTGAGGGTATAGTTTGTCCGAAAATCTCACATTGATTGTTGAGAATCCTAAATGAGGTTTGGGAACAAGCCAATTTGTTCAGAGACATCTTCAGGAGAGGGTCATGTAGCAATAGTAATGGGAGTTAAGATGGTCTTGGAAGAAAATTAGTGTGGTGAGGATGAAAGGGTTAAATTGGGAAAGTGGGAGGGTTGGGAGGAAATGAGGTAAGTGGAAGGAGGGGCTTAACTGGTTTTTATGTGAGTGTAACTGGGTAAGGGATCAGATTTGGGGTTGAAATTGCTACAGTGCAAGATTACATCTTAGACAACGTGTAGGTTGTGTAGTGATCAGATGGCAGAAGCACAAAGTATGCATCAGCCAGTGACCTGAGGGACGTGGACTCAATAGGAGAGGGATGATGCTGCTGTGCTGGATGTTCCAGCTACTAGTGCAGTTTGCAGTGAGGTCACAGGTAATGATACACTGTTAAGTGCTCATTTAGGCATGTCAGAGTTGGTGCAGTTTGGGAGTAAAGCAGGTGGTGTGGCTGAAGAACAACAGAGGTTTGGGGGGATCCCTTTTTAAGTGAAGGGGGCACAGTTTCTTGAGGAGGCTTTTGGCAATGAGGCAGGTTTAGGTTTTATTCTGGGGAGTATGGGGTCATCCACAGTTGGGATATAGTCACATCAGTATGAAGTTGGTTCAGACTTTGGGATCTGAATGGGTGATTGGTTAGCTAAGCAGACCCTTTGGTAAGGGAAGGGGGCTTTTGACCCACTCACACACACACACCACTTTTCATTAAAGGAAAGGTTTGGAAAGGGGAGTATGTCAATATCTTGAATTAAGTGATGTGGATGGGGCTCAGTGTATGATGGAATCAGAAACTACAAACAGTAAAGACTTTTGGCAGTATTAGTGGCTCCAGACAGAGGAGGATAGGTAGACTGTGGTCAAGGACATGGGATAACTGCATGTTAGGCTTCACTTATTACATGTGGGTTTGGTTGGAGAAGGATACTGCCTTTGGCCTTACCACTTTTGACTTAATTTCTCATGATCTATGAGGCACAGCATTTGTGGGTGGAGAATGCCTAGCTGTGGTATGATCAAAGGTTTTGGAAGTGGAAGATGGTGGATCAGTCGCTGTGTTGGGATGCGAGACATCCTGACATTTCGCCAGCCACTATGATAGATAGCTTTGGAGCCATTAGCAGGGGGGTTAAGTTAGTAGGGGTTGGAAAGGCAGTATGCTGGGGCTTTAATGCAAGGTGTTGCTTGTGGGTGGCATGTAGATTTTGCACAACTGCTCAAAGTGTGTGGATATGCATTCAGCTGTGCAGGTGGCAGATGGGAAGGTGTGTTTGTTAATTTGAGTTTGCAGCAGCCTGAATTGGGTGGGTTACCTTTATAGTTTCTTGGATTTTAGGGCAGTTGAAGCAGGTGGAATTTTTGGGGGCAGAGAAGGGGGTGTCTTTTTGTGGGTCAAAGAAGAGATCAGGGATGCATGTTCCCATTAACACACAGGTATTGTGTCAGTTGCTAATGCAATTTCCTGATTCAGCAGTTGCAATTGAATTATTAGATGGGTTTTCTGAGGGATTTTCTATTAAATCAGGGGTGGGAAGGGAGAGGTCAATTTGTAGGAATCTGCATTCCTTACAGGGGCAGCCCGGAACAGACTTTGCAAGGCTTGGTGTTGAAGGAATGGTGGGTGGGTATGTTATTAGGTCCATTTGATATTCCTTCCTTTAACAGCTTTAAGGTTTCTCTGTTGGTTTTGTTCCTAAGAAGTCTGCGGGGAATTTCATTTGATTCACCATGGGTCTTATCCCCAGGGGAATTCTGTGTATGATTTTATTTCGTGAGATGATGCAAAAGTCAGTTATGTGCCTTTGAATGATGCAGTGCAGGTCATTCAGGTGTTTATGGACCCATGGTTGGTGAAGGTAGATAATGAATTCATTTTCATTTATTACTGGTTTGAGAGGAACAGAAGCCATTGTTGGGCAGGGTAGTTGGGTTTAAGATTTACTTTGAGAAGGCTATGCCGATGGGATGCCTGGTGGCCTGTGCTACTTTGAGAGATTTAGCACTGCTCTCCATTGGATTTGACAGCAGTGGGTGGGCTGCCAGGCGGTGGTGAAGTTTCTGGATGACTTCTTAAGAATAGATAAAGGGAAGTGGAAGGCTATATTTTAAGGGGATTTGTGAGGAACTGAGTGTTCCACTGGCTAGACAGAAGTTAGAAGGCTCAAGCAAGGCACTGTTTCCTGGGATTGCTAGTGGATGCAGGCCATGGTTTGTTTGGTCTTAGACGTTAAGGCAAAATGTTTGGGAAGAAAAGATTTGGTGTAGAAATCCAAGCACAAGGTGCAAATTAAGGATGGCACGGAGGTCTTTGTGCTCCTGAAATTTGCATGATGGGAAGTTCACGTGTGTCATTCCTTTTGTGGGAGCTGTTAACTTTTTGTTGAAGGAGGGGAAAAGCAAATATCACTGGATGAGAGTTAATGAGTTGGTGAATGTTGATTTAGCATTGTGGTTGTCTTTTGGAGCAGTTTAATGATATGGTGTTTTGGCAGGCAAAATTGGGTTGTTCAAGGGAAGTTGCAATTGTTTATGGATGCAACAGGAAGTATTGGGATGGGAGAATATCTTTGGGGGGGATGGTTTGTGGGTCACAGGCAAGCAGGATGGAAGGATGACTGGAGGAAAAGGGATGTGCATGGTTTGGAGTTATTTTCAATGTGTCTGGTGTCAACAGTCTAACAGGAGAAGATGCAGGGGAAAAGGGTTAATTTTCATTCAGACAATATGGAAGTGATATGAGCTGTTGTTGTTGCCAGAAGAGGTGTGTCAGGTTGGTTTAAAGTGATCATAGTTGGTAGAGGAATCTCGGGCAGATTTTAAAAGGAAGGCATATTGTAGGGCATTGTAAGATTTTGTTAAATGTATGTTGCAGCTACCTGTGGAGGAAGGAATTTGATGGGAAGGATTGTTGTTGAGATATTTTGGGAACAAGGTAATGCAGTTCAGTCAGTCAAGGTGGAATGAACTGCAATTAGTATAATTGCACAGGTAGCAGGGTTACATGACTTTCCTAAATCTTGGAATGTGGTTCGTATGTTGAAGGTTTGGAGTAGGGTGGATAGTGTAAAGACTGACAGACAATGGTCAGTGATAAGATGGGTGTTGAAGGTTTTTTTGTGGGGATTAGCATTGGTAAGTGAAGTTTCATTGTAATAAACTTTATGTTTTATGTTCGCTTTCTGGATGAATTATGGAGTTCTTAGGGTGTCAGAGTTGTTTTGGTTGCTATTTTGGCGGGATGTTTCAGTGTTTTTTGCTTCTGTGCATATTTGGTTGTGTAGATCTACAGCAGATTAACTGGGGAAGGGCAGGCAGATAGTATTGGGAATGGACAGGAATGATTGGTTGTGTCCATGGGTTGGACTAAGAGGTTGTTGTGGTGTCATGTTGGGAGTTCTTAGGACTTCATTTAAATCAGGAGGCGGCAAGGTGATGACGTGTAATCAGTTTGTATATATGACGAGGAAAGCTTTTTAGTGTATTGGTTTTCAGGGTGTGAGGTTTTCCACTATTTTTTTTTTTTTTAAGTATTGGAAGGGTATTGGTTTTAGTGAGGGGAAGGCAGATTAATTGTTCATTAGAAGGGTGGGTTGTTGGTCATCAAATGTTTTCTTGTCTTATATTAGATAATTGGGTACTGTGACTGGATTAGTATTAAATTATTTTTTAGGAAAGGAAATCTCATTTTGGACATTCTTATATCCACTGGGTGGCAAATGGGGGACTGCAGTTAGGCCAGATGACACACAATTGGGCTTGCATTGTTTCGGGTGGCATTGGGCTCCTTATAGTCCTGGTGGTACATTTGGCAAGTGATGATCCTGGTATAATTCTGAAGCTATAGGTGACAGTTAGGATAAGGGAGGATCTGTTTATTTTAAAGAGGTTATACTGAGGTATGTGTATTGTGTGGTTGGAGGTATTACCATGGTTATTTTAGTTTGGAGAGGGCTTGTCAGTGTGTTCAATTTAGGCTAGTTAGCCAATTGGTTGCTTTGGGTATTTATATTATAGGGCATTGGGATGTCAATGACTGGGATCCAGTTTGATTCAGAGGTGATGGAGTACACCTGAATGATTTTGGTTTGGACCTCTTTAATGTACACCGGTTTGTTGTGGAAGAATTTCTGTAGGCTTTGGAGTGAATGAGGGGGAACACCCTGTGTCAGGTTGGTTGGAGGAGAAGATGGACAGGTTTGCTCCTCTTCTGATCCCCCTCTGGTGTTGGATGCTAATTCAACGAGTTGGGGAATAAAAGTGAGTGATGGGACACTGCTTGATAAGTAAAAGTAAGCAAGAGAAGGTGAGGACGCTGCTTGATAAGTAAAAGTAATTGATCGGAGGTAAGGATACTGTTTATTTGGCTAGGGTGAGTGGAGTTTATGCTGCCATAGTAAATAGTTATATGGATGCTTATGCTGTGATCAATAAATTAAAATATTGTTCAATGAAGTTATGTTTATAGAAGTTTAATAAAGGTTGTCTAATGTCATCTGGTGTGGTGTGTTTATTGAAGGGGACCGGGACAGTAATAATAGTCGATCCAAACATGCTTTCATCTCACTGACATTTTAGAAGAAGCCTCCATCATGACTTTTACTTTAGCTTCTTTTTAAATCACATGCACCTACTACATATCTTAATTTCATTTTCAAATGAAGAAGAAAAATCCATTTCCTTCTCCTTTCGATGTAAAACAGCATCATCCTCTCTTCTAAGTTCTGCATATGTTGCATCTGGTGTGCATTTGGTAACTAGAATCTCATCCATTAACTACAATATGAGGCGTACCTTTTCTCAGACTTCTTAGTACCACTGAAATATAGAGGATGCAGACAACACACAAAGAGCTACACAGCAGGATATAACCATTATTTTACATGAATATTAATTGCTATTAAATTCTTAGTCTCATAACCCCCCCCCCAAAAAAAAAATTGTTGACAAGCATGGCTTTTATCTAAATCTGAACATTCTCACCTCTGTCAGTAATGCAAGACTGTTTCTCACTCTACACTGTATGATTTCAAAGAAGCTACTTGTTTGATAGTCAGTTTATAATTCCATGCATACTTTCAGAATAGTGTACAAGTAACACAGAAGTAGCCAATTCTTATTATTTCAATGGAGCTGTAATTTTTTTTCACACAGCAATTTATTTCTTTTTCTAGTATAGTATGTACAGCATAAAACATTTCTTGTAGTATGAAAAACCTAGGTTTGGCATGTCAAGAATCACAAATAGTAGCGGTGGTCTAACTTGAACATGTTTGTAATTGATAATGTTTTGAAAGCATCAGTTTTAGAATATACCTCTTTCATTTAACTGCAACTCAACTGAATTGATTTCCTCTAGCTTGTCCTAAGCAAACTTTGTCTAGAACTTTCAACTATTACCAAAGATAATGTCCTCTCTTTTCCCCTATAAGTAACTTTCACATTAGGAACTCACAATGGGCCAGATTCAGGAAGCCTCCGTGTAAGAGTTATAACTCTTACACGGAGGCTGCAGTGAAACTGTGTGATGTCAGCATGTCATGCATATGCATGAGGTGCATAAGGCATGCTGAATCACACTAGTAACTCTTACACGGTCCGTGTAAGAGAGTATGGGGCGTGTCTGTAGGCTAAGCCCTGCAAGCGGACACGCCCCCGGAAGACTAGAATGGCTGAAAGTAAACAGCCACGAGAGGCCATGGAAATGTGCATAAACACACTACACAACACATGCCCGATAGACCATCACTGTATAAAGTGAAGAGATGTAATAAAATTAAATTAAAACCTTTTTTTTTTAAACCCGTAAATGTTTGCTACTGTGTGCATTGCTGGGTGTGCTACTAGCGCAATCACAGTTAGCAATCAGTGGAAAAGGATATAAGAACTAAATATGCAAAGTAAACCAAGAAGTAATAGCTTAGCGGTAGAGTTGCCGCCTAAGAGTAGGCAGGCAGGGTTCGAGCCCCACAACAACCTTTTTTTTTTGTAAATAAGCACTAAAAGCCCTGACAGTATTGTACACATGTAAATGTATTCCCTTTTGTAAAATGGAATGAAACGGAGCATATATTCTGAAGTAACACAATAACAAAATAGTCAGAAATGTACTGATAGGTAGCTGCTGTGAGACGGAGTGCCCGTAGCTGAGTAGTGTTTAAAAGCTGTAAACTGCGTGCCTGTTGCTAGGCATCGGTTTAACAGAGTGAAACTGTTTGCAACTAGCTGTGCTTAGCTGAACATGTGTGTCACTAGCCAATTAAGGTTTATCCCAGCGCACACCGTTTATTGCGCTCCCACAAGCTAACTGCCAGTGCGCATGCGTTAGCTCCAGCAAACGCAGACCTGGTTTTAAGTGCTTAAAAGTGCTTTTGGCATGTTTGATTGACAGGTCTCAACTCATTTCTGTCAGGAAAATCAAAAATCAGTTGCCAGATTCGAACCCAGGATACCATGCACTAGAGTCAAGGTACTAAACCACTAAGCCATGACAGCAATACCTAGCAATGCAGAAATAGCATATATATGGGATAAAATCCAGAATGGAGCATGATAAAGCATTTTCAGTGAAGTAGATACAATTCCAAAATGGCCAATCAGAGAAATGTGCGGGAAAATCAGCATATATAAGCCCCATAGGCGGGAATACACAGCAGAAATGATTGTAGATCAGAGCTGCAGTCAGAATGAGTGGAGTAGGTGAGGGACGTTGCTTTCGAGCACAGCATTGGGGCATTGAGGAGTCCAGATACATGGTCTGGCTCCTTGTCCACCATCACGAGGCCCAACTCATGCAGGGCCAGGTCTCATGGGGAGCATATAGGGCAGAGGCATGGGACCAGTTGGCTCGTGATCTGACCAGTGCTACTGGCATTCCACGCACTGGTGAGCAGGTCCGTCACCACCATGGGACTTGAAGCACGCCTTAAGCAAGACCAGTTGTCCGAATGGATCCAGGAGGCCCGGGATATGCCCAACGCCCCACTACTGAGTAAGTTACATTTTACTTATGTATGTAAGGATTTCAACTAGCTGATACCATGGAGATGTGTAGTCCAATATTACTTCTTTTGTATTACAGCTGCAGGTGTCCGCTCTATGAATCGCGAGATGCATGCCCGTAGGCTGGTGCGGATGCGCCACCGTGCAGGTTAGTAACCCGCCCAGTACTTGTAAATAAATATTATACTGTAGCATGTATCAGAACACTGCAGTGTATTGATTAAAAGTAATATAATGTGCAAGCAAGATTTGAAAGTCTGCAGGTATGGCTGCAACAAGTTCATCAGTATGCAAGTGTAACTGGAAATATAATTGATAGAATTAAACAGTGCTGTCATACAGATGTCCCACCATTAATTAAATATAGTGTAACCTGCAGTAGTCTCAAGAGTACAGCTTCAGAATCTGAGGTAGTCACATGTGAGATATATCCCTGTTGAAATGCTGAATCATGACAGAAGTGAGGCTGTTGGAAAGTGTTTGAATCACCACTAGTCTAACATGTGAACAAAGCCTAGAAGTAGCAACCTGAACTGTGAATTTGCAGGAAGTGTGAGACTGACAGAAAGGGTCATGTATGAATAAATAAAGTAGTAATAACCCGGAATATATTAGCCCCAGTGTGTTTCTACAGAACTAAATGCATGTGGGAAGTACAACTTAATATACCAAACTGATTTCAGTGTGTCAGAATCTGGAATGTCTAGCCAAATGCTGTATATGGTGATCACAGTAAACAATTTGCAGATAGAATGAATGATTATCTGACAGACTAAACAGCCATAGTTGTCCCCTGTCCTGTCATCAAAGTGTAGCAGGATGATGTATCTGATCAGATTCAAAATAAGTAGGATAGTGATGTATTTGTAACAGGTGTAGCTTGACAGTCAAATAAAATTTATTTTGAAACATCAGCCTCAACTTAATTGTGTACCTATTATAAATGTAAATCAATGTGTAACATATGAATGTGTCATCACTTTCTATCTCCGCCCAACCCTATAATTCCATATAACAACACCCACTAAATAATGGTATGTGAACATTTCATTAATCATGGACATTTGTCCGTTTCAAAAATATATGCATGTCTGTTCGTGCATGTGCCCTGTTCATACCTGCAAATCTGATGGCCTGTTGCCATTAATCAACCCTGCATGTTGTTTGACTGTGTATTTCTGTTCAAATAATGCATGTGATATTGATATGCCCCTTGTTCAATGGTGTTAATATCTGGGTGTTTGTTTGATGGGAATACCAATGCAGGCTGTTACAACTAATCTGAATGGAATACAATGCCACTAGCCCAAACTAACATAACTACTCACAAACCTAGAACGCTTGGGAAGGCAGGTCCCAGCGGACCCACCTCTCCCACCTCAGCTGGTGACTGCACCTGGCACTAGTGCCCAGGCCGGACCCCCTCTGGTGGCCCTGTGCCACCTTCGGGTGGAAGCGCTGCAGGGGATGGGACCCGTCCCCCCTCTGCAAGTGTGGCGGAGGGTTCGTGCACTCACCCTCCGGTGTCCGGTCTGTGGTGCGAAGGAGATCCAAGACACTGTTCTTGGGCCCCTACATCCCCTCCTGCAAATCCCTATGCTTGTTTCCACTGTCTGCCACCTCTTTGTGACCCCTTTTCACCACTTTCCTGTCACCTTTTTCTTTTCTTTCAAAGAAATTAGCGCTGGTGCGCTTGTGTTAAGCGGAGCTCACCAGTCTTGCATGCGTGAGCTCCGCTAAGCAAGCGCCAGACCTGGTTTAAAGTGCTTAAAAGTGCCTTTATGGCACTTTGATTGACAGGTCCTGTACTCAGTTTGAAAGTTTGCTAAGAAAAATAAATTCCCACTGTCAGTCTCGAACCCAGGACCTTGGTAACATTAGTCTGTATGACCTACCACTAAGCCATGCCTGCTTTACAAGACCACACTGCTAAAATAAATATAACATGTAATAGTAGGAATCAGTATAAAGGCAATATAGGAGATGTACTATCCAAAGCATGTCAGGTAGAGTTTTAATGGCCAAATTACTGGATTCCCATACTAGTTCAGCATGAACAGAAACAGCCCTGCTACCTGTTAGCTTGTACATAATAATGTAAGGTAATGTACATATGTGAAGGTATGTATATCTACACATACATATATATATATTAATACATATGAAATATAGTTGTAGGTCTCAGTAGCCATACACACTCACTACAGGAAATAGTGAAGATATATGCAGCAACCAGAATCTGCAACACAGCCTGGCTCCTGTGAGACCTACTAAGCCCTTTAACTGCTTAAAGGTGCCTCCAGCACTTTGATTGATAGGCCCTATACTCAACTCAAAAGCAGAATATGAGCATAGTAGGCCCTACCAC
The DNA here is from genome assembly GCF_019279795.1 of Protopterus annectens. Taxonomy (NCBI): domain Eukaryota; kingdom Metazoa; phylum Chordata; order Ceratodontiformes; family Protopteridae; genus Protopterus; species Protopterus annectens. The sequence goes on along the minus strand of NC_056737.1, from coordinate 529,106,339 downwards.
AAGACCATTGTAACACTAGTCTGTATGACCTACCACTAAGCCATGACTCTCATACAGGAATATAGTGCTAAATAAGTGGAACACGTAATAGTATGAATGAAGATAAAGGCAATATAGTATGTCTACTACCCAAAGCATGTCATGCAGACTTTTATAGTCCCAATTACTGGGTTCCCATACTAGTGTAGTGTTAACAGAAACAGCCCTGCTAATTGTTAGCTTGTACCCAATAATGTCAACTAATGTACATATATGAAAGTATGTATATGTACACAGATATATATATATATATATATTTATATAGCAATACATATGACATATAGTTGTAGGTGTCAGTATGCATACACACTCACTATAGGGAACAGGCAAGATAAATGCAGCAACCTGAATCTACAACACAGCATGAAGCATGGTAGATGTACTAACCTTCACTCACAAAACACTGTCAACAGCATACCAGCATGGTCCACGCCCTACAATCTGAAAGGGCAACGCCTATCTCACATACCCTTTTATAGCAGTGTCCTGAAATCACAGTGAGACATGCAATCAGTACACACCCAGCTGCATGCAATTAGCAAATGCTGCCTTACAATTGGTGCAGAGGCCATCACATGGACCTATGCAGATACCTACAAAAGCAATGAGTACCCACACTACACTCATGCAATACATTCATTGCACAAAACCGACAGAGAAAGAGAGAGAGAGACAGAGAGAGAACAAAACAGAACAAAACAGAAATAAAGACAGCCAGCAGCAAAACCAGCAGCAGCAGCAGCAGCAAACTTCAAGCAGCACCAGTGACACACCAACAGCTGCCACAAACACAGGTAATGCAAAGTAGCAGGTTAATCCTGTGTATACTGTGACACCTCCAAATGTATCATAGTTCACTATCTATAGGTATGTCCATGAGATAGGTTGTGTGTACATAGTCATGAAATATAAACATATGTAATATTGTTGTACATGTGGGCCATAACTAACACTTCCATAGCTTAGAACACAAGGCCAGCTGTGCATATGATGCAGTAGTTCCCAGGGTCAGTAGAGGTTCCTCCTCATTGGTGTGGGACCACTGTGTATGTATGGCACTGTTCAGGTACATATCCTGTAGTATGGCCAGGATTAATATCAGTCTGTCATGTGGTGCTATGTCCTCCAGGGGTGAATGTAGCACACATCCAGGGATACCATTTCGTAACAGTGATGATATGTGTTCTGCAATGATGAGGGTGGCTCTCACCTGGACATGTGAGAGGATAGGGAGGTTACAGTCATCTGGGATAACTAATAACACGTGTGTAGGACAATGGGGGGTACCTGCACCTAAACTGTCTGCAACAATGTTGGCAATATCTGTGCATTTGGTGAATGTGAAGCATCTTAACACTGCAGACAACAGATGCCTTCCCGTCATGTGAATCTGCCCTGTGCTGCAGTAGCCTCCTACTATTGTTATACAATATGCCTGTATCTGTAGTCCACTGGACAGGATTAATAAGTGGTGTGCAGTTGTTCTGGGTTAGATAACTGTGTGCACAGTACATGCAGTATGTGGGATGTCTGTGGTACGCATATGCAAAGGTGCTGGCGGTGTGTGTTGTGGCTTCCACTGGCCCAGTGGGTTGCATGGATAGCATCACTGTCATAACTACTGAATAACTGTGTAATAACATGCATACATAGCAAGGTAGTGTACTGTGCTTGTGGTGTTGTTCAGATATGTATATCCAGGCTGAGTAATGTGTGTCTACATCACAGGGTTGGATGGCAGCACACATCCAGTATGTATGGATGAACACCCAGAATGTGTCAGACGTGTCACCTGTGCAGAAGTATCTGGCCATTACCTGTGCATCCCCACAACACACACACATGCAACATATGGCAGATGTACTATAGCAGTACACACATGTTCATAGGTTCATACTAGGCTATCTGCCCGAGGGCATTTACAAGCCTAGCCCATCGTTTTGTGGCTTACGCCACCCCTTTAGTATGGGGAACCATACCCATTATTTTGCTGTGCCTCTGTCGAGCAGTGACACGGAGGTAATCCCTGGGGTATATCTGCGATCTCCCATCCATTGGTCAAGATTTCTCTTGAACAAGGCTAGCGAGGTGCTCTGCCTCACATATACCGTGATTTTGTTCCACAGCATAGGGAGTCTTTGGGTGATGAATCTATCCCTCCAGCATGTCCTATTAATAGCCGTGTCGAGGTTTAAGTCTCCGCCCTTGTGGCTCTGATGGATCTAGGTTTTTAGGTGAAGCATATTCATCAAATCTGGGTTTGACATGGCCTTGTATGTTGGGCAAAGGTCACCTCTGAGCAAGCTGGCGACTGAATAGAACATACATGGACATGCTGGAGGCAAATTCCTAACTGAGAGGCTCCCTTCACTCTGTAATGAGCTCGAACAGTTGAGAATGAACAGTTCATAGGTTCATACTAGGCTATTTGCCCTAGGGCATTGGTAAGCCTAGTAGAATGTGTTTGTCTTTTGCCACCCAATCACATCTTATGCTGCTATGCCCTTGTCCGACTTTAGTATACTTTGCCTCTGTCTAACAGTGACATAGAAGTGATACCTGGGGTACAACTATGATCTCCATCCACTCATCCAGATTCCTATGGAAGAGAGTCAATGAGGGACTCTGCCTAACCAGTAGTGTGAGCTCATTACAGAGTGAAGGAGCCTCTCGGTTAGAATATGCCCCTCCAGCATGTCCATGTATGTCAGTGCTGAGGTCCAGCTCTCCTGAGCATGTGGCTGTATGGGACTCTGATTGCCTGAGGTGCATCACGTTCATTACTGCTAGGTAGGACATGGCTGTATATGGCATGCACAGATTGCCTCTGAACAGGCAGTATGCCACTGAGTCCAGCTGGATTCACTTTACCTGGGCAGCATATGACATCTGTGTGAGCCATTGCATCCCCTTGATGATGTACTGTTGTCCTGTACCAGTTGCTGTAGGTGTCTGGTTAGGTACATCCCAAAAGGTGCATTGTATGCAATTATAGGCCTGATGATGGATGAGTACAGAGGCACAATGACCTCCTCTGCCATACATGTGAATCAGTCATGATTAGCTGGGCTATATAACATGTCTGTCAATCCACGTTGGCCATGTGGTAGACAAATGACAGACTGCTACCATGTTTCTTCCCCAGGTCCCCAACTACGTCTTCTGTACTCAATGGCCTAACACCTATGTTGTACTGTGCCACCAATGTCGAGGCGTGGGAATCTGCATTGAATACTGATACTACCCTCCCTTGTTCAAGTGTTGTGGCCGACAAGAATGGTAACAGCTATAACGTGGTAGTACTGGTGTGCTCCTGTGAAACCTGAAACAGGTTCATGTTACTGCACAGATATCGATGTCCAGAATGCTAGGTAGGGTTTTGGGTGCGTGCATCCTTGGGTCTAGACGTCCAGTGTTGAGTAGCATCACTCTTACTTCCTCATCTTTTGTGATACAAATGGATGTGGGTTTGCCTTATGAGCCTTGCCTAATACAGGCACTATGGGTGTAGCAGGAGGCTCCGCCAAATGTCAATAGGACTGTGGTGACAGGTGCAAGCTGTCCCTAGCAAAGCATACCACCCCAAGATGGCAGGCATTGGCACACCTGTGAATGACACCAGTATGTCAGTCAATTGTTGGAAGGGATCATCGTGCCTTGATATTGTGGCATTGTTCTAGGTGAGGGTAGGATGCTACTCAAGGTCAGGGTCAAACTGTCTCGGCTACGTGCTCAGAGAGCTCTGTAATGTCTCATGTCATGTAGTCCAGGGAGGAATGTGTCAGGCCATTCACAGCAGCATGGACATTGACTGAGTCATACCTGTACCTGCCTTGGGGTTACCTGACTGTTTGTGTTATGTGGCAGTTCATAGTGCCTGACAGGCTGCACACCGTGACCCTCACCTCGTTAAGCCTGGTGAACGTGATGTGAGTGTGCCTGATGATAGAGGCACCTAGTACAGGTGTATGAGGTGTGTTGTTAACTGTTAATGGCTGTGAGTGTTCAGCACATTGGCTTTGTGTGATATGTGTTGCACATGTTCGTTTATGTGGTAGTGGTTGCCTGGATGTCTGCTTAGGAGGTCTCTGCTGCATAGGCAGAGCTGTGGTCTGAGCCTACAAGTATGATCATGTGTGATCATTTGTTAGGTCCGCTGTTGTGGTAGGTCTACGTGAGACTGGAAGTGTAGTGAGTGATCCCCTTTGCCACGTGACTGGTTATGGCGGTATTGACTAGACAGAGCCTAGCCTCCAGTCTGGTATATGGTTGCATCACTCACATGAGTTTGAATTTGTTGTTAGGAGGAGGGGTTGTCTGTGTACATGCATCTGTTCTAACATTGTCTCTGGAGTACCACACTCACCAGCTGGACTGAGGAGGAACTGACAACTGACCTCTGGACATGCTAGAATACTATTGTGAACTCTGTAATCACTAATGATTGAAAACAAGGTCCAGTGGGGAGTGAGGGTGTACTGACATTACCTACAACTGCTGACTGATATAAAAGCGTCAGTGAGCAAATGCCAGGTAACCTAAGTGCAATGTGTCACAATGAAGTAAATGCAACAATGACAAGCAGTCACTTGCTGTCATGTGTAACATGGAAGTACGTACAGTAAGCAATGCAGATAACAGTAGTGAGTCACAGATGTGTTGCAAAGATGTGTACTATGTGGATGTAGCATACCAGTGAAATAACAAGCTAACAGATAACAAGCATATAAACAAAGGTAGATGCAGGAGGCCTGGATGTAGTGTTTGCTACAACAAACAAGGTGTAGCAATGTCAGTAAGATACAGCTCAGATATGCAGGCACTATAAACCTGAAACCAGATGTCCCCAGCTATGAATGGCAGAGTACAGCCTATTGTCACACATGGGTGCAGACCACAAACCTCGTTAATGTTAAATAACTGGCCTGAAGGCCAACTGCCCATACCAGAAGTAATACACTTGTACACTGGGCCCACAATCAGCAGTTCCCAACTTCAATGGATGAAAGATATGTGTCCTGCCACCACAGTGCTTGCCACCAACCTCCCTAATGTAAAACAACTGGTCTGAAGGCCAAGTACTTAGTACAAATGACATAGAATGATAGCTACACTGTAATCAGGTTTTAACCAATCAGTAATAAGTAGAAGTTAACACTACCTGTATAGAATGTGTACCATGTATTGTTGAGATACTATGCTGATAACCTGTTTGTGTACCTTTCCAGATAGACATGGCACCTAAACGGAATCCTGCCTACTCTGCTGCAGAGGATGACGTGATCCACCAGAGCCTGGTGCGTGACTATGCCATCCTGTTCTCACGCACCACCCAGAATCAGCAGGAGAGGTCTGCACTGTGGCAAAACCTTGTTAGCAGGATAAATGATGTTGGCATGCATGATAGGACATATGAGCAGGTGAGACATCACTGCAGTGATTTGATAAGAAATGTCCGCCAGCGTGCTGCAGATATCCGCAGGCAACAGGCTGCCACAGGTGGGGTGGCCACACATCCCCCTCACCAGACAGGAGGGGCTACTGCTAAGTGTTGTGGATCCAGCCCCAGAACAACAGCAACCATCATGCATCCTGATGGAGGTTGGATCCACACAGCAGCAAGACAGCGAAATGCAGGTAAGATGCCATTTTCATTTATTGTTATTACTTTTACATTTGTTGACCCAGATAGTCTAGCTGGATATAAGTTCATTTTCAGTAGAGGCCTGTGGAGAAAAGCTCCACACATAACGTAATAAAGGCAGACAGACAAGTTGTCATTACAGACAGCCAACATAATGGAATTGTACACCAGCCTGTTAATTAAATCAACATACATGTAAGGAAGTCAAACAGTTTAGAGTCATACACAATGTATCGTTGGTTTCAAAGCAATCCTACCTAAAGCATAATGGTTATGCAATAAGGCAAAAGCCATATACATAATAGTTAGGGCTCAGAAGGGTAGAGAAGTAGAAGGAGTATGACAGATACAATGATATGGAAGAGGCAGGAGTCAAGAAGGGAAGTGAGGAAAAGAAGGAAGACAGTCAAGAGGAGGTGGGGGGATGGGAGAAGTAGGTCAGAGCATAGAAGGACATCAAGGTGAAAGAAACAGGGTAGAAGCTAGTTTCTATGCACAATGAGGGGTTAAAGGTGAAGAGAGGGTAGGGAGAGGGACATTAGCCTGGACTCCAAGAAGAACAAAGCCAGTGGGTTTGGAAGTACAGTTTGAGTTGACGTTTGAAGAGAGGTAAGGGTGAGATTAGAGTTAACTCCTGGTATGTACATATGACTGTTCTGTACGCTGTTACTTCATGCACGCATAAGGTGTGCATGTGGTATGTATCTGTCATCATGATATATATACAGACATGATGTGCAGCTGATGTGTATAAGGGAACTAGTGTACTACTGTACTGTATCATGTGCAAAATGAATGGCACACATGTGCCCACTGACATTACTCTTCACACTTCCAGGTCCCTCCCATGTAGCAATGAGGCAGGCCATACATGCTGGTGAGTCTTTTTAAAATTATCTGTAAAACAATTTATAAAACTAGGAAGAGTAGTGTAACTCTGTAGTAGACATGCTGGTGACTGTGTTCACAATAACTGTAATTGACAGGTAGTAAATTGAGTAGTGTAACACGGTACTGATGTGTGTGTTTACTGTGGGGTGTGCATGTGTGCAAGTGTGCCTGTGCCCAAGTGTGCATGTGTGTTAGTGTCCATGAGTGCATGTGTCCATTTCTGAATGTGTGCATTAGTATTGAAGTGCATCTCTTTCAAATATGTATTGAGACTGTAATCTGTGTTCCATGTTTTCCTCCCATAGGTTCTGGTGCTGCTCTGGTGACCTGCAGCAGGGAACCTAAATCTTGTGCCCCAGGTACTGATGATGATGAAATGTCTGTAATGGTGCAGGAAGGTGTGTCTGGGTCCGCCATTGGTCAGCCAATTGACAGTACACAGCTTTCAACCCCGTCAATCGCACAGTCATCCTGCCGTTACATCCTTTGTCACCATTGTCCCTAGGTGATGGACAGTCAGCAGTGGGCATAGATCAGGGTAATGTGGTACCTGTGGTACATGCATCCTCACAAGGCAGCCATGTGCAGAGGCCTCCAATGGTACCACGCAGACAGTCGCCCATGGGTTCTCGTGGGGGCATCCGTGGCCGTACTGCCTCTGGCCGATGTGCCCAAGGAGGTATGTCAACCTCCACTATGTTTAGAACTGTCATGCAGGCACAGGCATGTATGGAAAGGTACACCAGACAGGGTCTGAGGGAGCTGAGAGCATGTCGCATAGCCATGACAGACGGCATGCATGATGTTGCGAATGCTATCCGTAACTTCACAGATGTCGTTGACAGACGTTGTGGGGGCATAGAACAGCTGCTCCACAACCAGATGTCCATGGGCCAGGGCGATGGTGTGCATTTGCGGCGTCGACGTGGCCGTATGCCAGCAAGAGCACCAGCTGGCAGTGGCCGCGGACGACAACAGGCCCACTCGCGCGCCTCAAGTACCAGCCCCAGCAATGCTGGGTCTGTGCTGTCATCCAGACGCCCCAGGAGACCACGTGCACGTGGCTCTGGACAGTCCCAACAGGGAACTGTGTCCAGTCAACACACCCCTGCTTCCGATGACAGTACCCAGTCTGGGTTAGTACCGGATACGGCCCGTAGCACCCCTGCCAGGCACAGGTACCGTGTCCATGCCCACAGACACTGATCTGGATGACCTGACAGGTGCAGTCTGTGGCTGTCCACAAAACCCTGTACATGGCAGCCATTATGTGGGACTGTGTGTGCTTACACACATGCAGAAACCTGGAAACCTAACACCTAGGGCAAACACATACACACACACACTGCACCAACAACGGTCCACCCTGTACTGCTGCCCCTCACAAACACACATACACACACATGTCAATTGGTGTTACCAGTGGCCGGCTTGGGCATACCTAACCCACACCCTGTGCATATGATGACACTGTGTCACCTCCTGCATACTACAACATCGGTGCAGGTAAAGGTAAACACGTTGCTGATGCACAGGGTGACTACATAGATGTGTATAAGTAGTAACATGTTGGTAACTGTTGACTGTTGCAGTATAAATGTGTGTATATCCCAGCAGTCCTGCTGCAGTAACTGTATGAATGTCCTCAATTGTTATCTGCACCCATACTACTTAACAAAGTGTACCAGCTGCACACCATCACATGCTAACATTGACTATGGCAATGCGCATCTTGTGCTGTTATGTAGATTCAGCTACATGTATCTGTTCTGTCACACATGCATCTATACACACCCTGCTACCCACACAGATGCACACACTCACCTGCCATTCCCATTATTTATCACCCTACATGAGTAGCTGTTGATACATGACAGGTACACATTTCAGAAGTGCACTATGTTGTTTACTACTGGCATCCCTTCTCTACCTGTACTCACAGGGTTCAGGCAACCTCATCAGTTGGAAGATGTAATGTGCATCAGGTACTGTAGTACCCTGATTGCCACAGCAAACATGTTTCCCATACGGAAATGCACACACAGACACATCCCACATCCACACACTTGCCACATTCAGGCTTCAGAACACTATCTAGGTATATTCGGGTACATGTGCGTGTTACAGTAGCATGTAACACTATACTGAGTACTGGCAGTTAGTTGTCTGTTGTCATGTTGTCTGTATAGAATAAAATAATTGTTTAATTATCCTACTCCATTTTGTGGACATTACTTGAAGAAGTGTTACCTTACATGTGTTATCAGTACCACTACCTTCTGTTTTGTAGTTTTGTTTGTATAGGGTGCTATCAACATCACTGCTTGTTAAGGGTAATGACCACCCTGCAGTGCATAGCCCCATGTGGCAAAAGCCACATCCCACCCCATCATTGTGCACACACACTAACCCCACCAACAGTAAAACACATACTTTCCATTTGCAAGATTCAAACCCATACCTAACTGTGCAATGACAGTAGAAACAGACACATTAGCAGAGTGTGCTATTTGCAGTAGTTGGAGAAATCCTTACTAATGCTGTACTTAGAGGGTGCTGACATCATCTGTGTGTAGGAGGAGGGATGTGCACCCTGTAGTGTGTTCTCCCAGTTGGCAAAAGGCAGTTAACCCTCCCAGCATAGTGCACACACATAAACCACACTCATACTAACACACATACATTCCCTTTGCAGGATTCAAACCCCTACCTAGCTATGTTAAGACACTACAGACGGACGCATTAGCGCAGCAAGCTATTCGCATTACTGAGGGATTTCTTTTCTCCTGATATACTTATAGGGTGCTGACATCATCAGAGTCTAGAAAGTTGTGGTGTGTTTTCCCAGTTGCCAAAAGGGATGTTTCTTTCATACACACTTACCCCCCCTTCACACACACTTGCCACCTGCTGGATTCAAACCCCTACCTAGCTATGTTATGACACTACAGACGGACGCATTAGCATGGCGCTATTCGGATTACTGAGAGAATCCTTTTCTCCAATATACTTATAGGGTGCTGACATCATCAGAGTCTAGAAAGTGGAATGATCATCCTGTGGTGTGTTTTTCCAGTTGCCAAAAGGGATGTTTCTTTCATACACACTTACTTACCCCCCTTCACACACACTTGCCACCTGCTGGATTCAAACCCCTACCTAACTATGTTATGACACTAGAGACGGACGCATTAGCACAGCGCGCTATTCGTATTACTGGGGAATTTTCTTTCCCCTGATATACTTATAGGGTGCTGACATCATCAGAGTTTAGAAAGTGGAATGATCATCCTGTGGTGTGTTTTCCCAGTTGCCAAAAGGGATGTTTCTTTCATACACACTTATCCCCCTTCACACACACTTGCCACCTGCTGGATTCAAACCCCTACCTAACTATGTTATGACACTAGAGACGGACGCATTAGCATGGTGCGCTATTCGGATTACTGAGAGAATCGTTTTCTCCAATATACTTATAGGGTGCTGACATCATCAGAGTCTAGAAAGTGGAATGATCATCCTGTGGTGTGTTTTCCCAGTTGCCAAAAGGGATGTTTCTTTCATACACACTTACACACACACTTACCCCCCTTCACACACACTTGCCACCTGCTGGATTCAAACCCCTACCTAACTATGTTATGACACTAGAGACAGACGCATTAGCATGGCGCACTATTTGGATTACTGAGAGAATCCTTTTCTCCAATATACTTATAGGGTTTTTACATGATCAGTGTCTAGAAAGGGGGTTGAGCATCCTCTGGTGTGTTTTCACATTTGCTAGGGGTAACATTTGGACCAAGTGTGTGAGCATGCCCAGTTCAGCCTTCCCGTGGCATGTTGTGTGAAAGATGTCTCATTTATCTAAGTGTGTGAGCATGCCCAGTGTGGGCTTTACATATGTTGAACTCTGCAGCCCATCACATTTGTGGATGAGTGTGACCTTCAACAAATAACTGAAGTTTATGGTTGTGTGTTCTGTGCCATGTTGTGTAGTTACTGTCCGAATGCTTTTTGTGTGAACAAAACAGGGAGTATACTGTGCCTGCAGGTTTTGCATGGGATACTTTGCACACAATTGTCAACATCCGTTCATACTGACCTGACCTAACACTGTAGCACTGTCTAGTGTAGTGTTTCAGTACTTTCACTATGGTGGTCAGTATCCTGGCCTTTAGTCCTATCACTGCTTTACATTTCCATAGTGTGCACAACAGCCTGGTTAGGGTCCAGTTGTGCACATCTGCACAAAGGCAGTGCCTCTACAGACCCTGTTAATTGCTGCCCCATAAGCTTAACAAGTGTAGTCTGCAAATCTATGGAGAGGATCATAATTGAGCTCATAAACAAAGATATAGGGGACATGCAGACATTGTACCCATCCCATTTTGGTGCCAAACAGTCACAGCCCTTAAGGCCAAACACAATGCCGGACACACTTGTCATAGGTGACTCCATAGTCAGACACACTGATGTCCCACTCACCAGATCAGGTACAGAGGAGGTCACAGTAAGCTGCCTATCGGGCACTGGAATCCACCACATAATGCAAGCACTCAGGTCACTAAACTGCAAGTACAGGTCTGACCCAGTCATAATCCATGCTGGTGTGAACGACCTGAGATGTACCTCCCTGGACTACATGGAAAGAGACATAGAGGATCCCTCTGATTATGTAGGCCAGGCAGGTATGACCCTGACCTTCGGCAGTATCCTACCTTCACCAAGTATGATGCCACATAAACAGAGACAAGATGATCAGCTGTAGTATTTTGCTTAGACTATGGTGTCATTCTAAGGGGTCCAATGTCTGTCTGCCTGGGATGACATGCTGGACAGGCCACAGTGATTTGCAAGGGGCTTGCACCTGTCACCCCTGGGCTTCGGATTTCAGATGATGCTCTTGCCACCCCCATTGTGCCTTTTTATGCAAGACTCAGATTCTACACCTACCACCCTAGAACACAGTAAAGGAAAGACACTAAGGGTAATGCTGCTCAATGCCCAAGGTCTCAACCTCAAGCTGCACACACTCTATGCCCTTCTCAGTATGTAGCACATTGATGTCTGTGCTGTGCCTGAAACCTGGTTCACAGCTTCTGACAGCACCCCGGCACTATTGGGTGTTACCTCATATCATGCATTCTGGCACCAGCATCCCGACAACACCAAGAAGGATGGTGGGTGTCCATATTCATCAAGGACACCCTCACCTCATGGTTGGTGGCAACACACGATGCATCAGAGACCATCCAGGTGCCAGTGACCGTAGGCAAGACTGCTCTGCAGTTTGTAGCATGTTACATGCCACCCGCTCAAACTCAGGTACCTCACACAGCTATCCTGCAAACACTGAAGGGGATAAATGTATCTCAAAACACCATCCTACTGGGTGATTCCAACTATCCACATATAGACTGGGATCACTAATCATGCCACAACACTCTAACACAAAGGTTCCAAGAGTTCATACACTGAAATGCCATGGAACAACTGGTCCCAATCCCCTCAAGTGGAGGCAACATACTAGAACACATCATCACGAACATGGGGTCACACTGTTCAACACCAGACATATACCCATCATTGGTGAGATCAGATCATGGACTATTCTCAGTGGGAGTCCACATCCCACCCACACCCCAGATGGGAAATGAAACGGTGAAGACCTTCTCAAATGCCGACTTCACATTTCTGAGGACTGGTGTGGTCTCTTTCAAGGCCCCCAGGCCAGCAGACACCATTACCCAAGCCACTGTATCACTTAGAAATGCCTTCTACCAGCACCTCCAGGACTGCATGGTTCAGGCAATCCCAAATAATAATGACTCTTTGTACCACAGGCAAGCATCCAGTCTGGTGGACCCTAGCCATAAACAAGCTGTACAACACAAGGAAGGAGCTACTACAAGAAAGAGCGTAATCCGTGGGGAAGGCACCCCTGCTCATTGTGAGTAAAACACTGGGTTCCCCATACAATCATCCGAGGCATGTTTTGAGAGTAAACCCACTCAGGACTCCAGGGACAATCATGAGGCCTTTTTACCTATGTTTGAAACCTGGGAGGAAACTCCCAGATATGCTCAGACTTAGTTCAGAATAATGTTGATATCACTGCACCTACAGACATTGGCAACATACTGACTGACAGGTTCAGTGCAGATTTCTCCCCCTCCCCAACTGGGGGTATGTACACCAGAGGATTGTAGCCCCAAACATCTCCACTGCTGGGGTGGGAACTGCTCAATCCAAGGCAGAAAACACTTTATCCATGGGACCAGATGGTGTCCCCAGTTGTGTGCTCCATGAACTCAATGAGTAATTACACCCGCAGTTAGGACAGCTGTTTAATCTTAGCCTCACCTCAGGATATGTTCCCAAGGAGTGGCATACAGCAATGGTGGACCCACTTCACAAAGGAGGTGCCTCCACCAACCCCAGAAACTACCATCCCATCAGCTTGACAAGCCTGTTCTGCTAAGCTATGGAGAGGATCATAATGGGAATTCTAAATGAAGACATAGGGGACTTGCAGACATTGGATCCAATCCAGTTTGGCTTTGTCAAGGGCAGATCATGCCTTTTAAACTTGGTTGACTTTTTCAAAACACTCACCCAGGCCATTGACGTGGGCAAGGCAGTCCACACAGCCTACCTTGACCTGGCAAAGGCTTTCGACACAATACCCCACTCAGGTATCATTGAAAACATCACCAGCTTAATTGTGAACCCATACATCACAGCATGGGTTGCAAATTGGCTAAGTGACGGAACACACAGGGTCAAAGTTGCTGGTGCCAGTTCACACTCCAGAGCTGTCACAAGTGGTGTCCCACAGGGCTCAGTCCTGGGCCCACATTTGTTCAGTATCTACTTTTCAGAAGTACGAGCAAACACAGGAGGATTATGGCTGACAAAGTTTGAAGATGACTGCAAACTGGGAAGCATAGCTGGAAACCCATCTGACACAGACATCCTTCAGAAGGGTCTCATAGACACAGATAACTGGTGCCACGGCCATGGCCTTACATTAAACACTAAACAATGCATAGCCATACCCTTCAGGAAGAACAAGGTTACCACTACTTCCCATCTAGGTGGCAATCCTCTAAGCACAACGTAGGTTATCAGGGACCTGGGCACCCAGGTTGACAGTGACCTTTTGCTTGACACTCACATTGCCAGGGTAGTTTGGAAGGCCTTCTACATTGGCCACCTCATCATGCAGTGATTCACATCTAGATCAAGGGAGGTCATCGTTCCCTGTACTCATCACACCAATGATTGCATACACTGCCCCATTCAGATTGGATGGGCCCACAAATTCCTCGACAGGAGGTGAAAGGGTCTCAAACATATTTCTTATGCTGCCCGACTGAAGGAATTCCAGCTGTATTCAGTCACTTACTGACTGCTCAGAGGTGATCTGTGCCTGACATACAAGGCTATGTCCAACCCAGACTTTATGAACATGCTTCACCTCAAGACCTCTACATCCATCAGAACTACAAGGGCAGGAGACCAAAACCTCAACACAGATATTAATAGGATGTGCTGGAGGGACAGATTCATCACCCAGAGAGTCCATATGCTGTGGAACAACATCCTGGTACATGTGGGGCTGAGCACCTCACTGGCTTTGTTCAAGTGAGATCTTGACCAATGGATGGGAGATTGCAGGTATACCCCAGGGATAACCTCAGTATCACTGCTTGACAGAGGCACAGCAAAATAATGGGCATATCCATCAACTTGCAGGGGTGGCAGACGCCACAAAACTCTGGCCTAGGCTTATTAATGCCCTAGGGCAGATAGCCTAGTATGAACCTATGGACATAGGCCTGGGGCAGTTCCTGCTATTAGGACAGTGGTCTGCAGCAGGCTATATAGTAGTAGTCGGTTTTAGCCATTGTTTTTGACCATGGCTATTCCATGTTGCTTCTTGTTGTGGTACAAACATGGGTGTGTGGTTATCCATGCTATTTATTGCTAGACACCCTCATTTTGTATCTTGTTCCATGTTTTTGCACATGTACATCACTGTATGACGTGCAGCTGTTTCCACAGGGTCATATCGTGGATATGGATGTTAGTTGGGGTCCTCAGGTGTGCATATTGTACATGATATTACATTACTTAACACATGGCATTCATGCCTCAGGTGGTGCTGCAGGGCCACCTCTGTCGGATACACATACTACACTCCCTGTACATTTGGAAGCAGGTTGTGTCATGTTAGGCATCCCTGTTACTGTATGAGTGAGTCAGAGCGGGTATCAGTCCCAGTGTTCCTACTGACCAAGCGTATGTGCTATGCATTGCCTCTTTGCCAAGGCCAGGGCATACTGGGCACGCCTCCTTCTGCCTACTGGGACAAGGTCAGATTGTTCCTCCTCCGAGTCACCTCCTGCCTGTGGTGGCCTTGGCAATGGTGGGGGGATGTTTGGCCCAGCCCTGTGCTGGTCCTGCTGCAGCTGTTTCCGCAGGATCATATTATGTAGCATAGCACATATTATGATCATTTGGGTACATGTAGTTGGTGTGTACTGCAAAGCTCCACCAGATGTGTCCAGACACCGGAACCGTGACTTGAGCAGCCCAAACACACGCTCTATGATATTACGTGTTTGTGCGTGTGCCTCATTATGGCGTTCCTGTTCAGGTGTGTGTGCATTTCTGATGGGTGTCATCAGCCACGGCTCAAGTGCATAACCTGCATCCCCCACTAGGTGTCCGTGTGGGAAGTCCCCATTGGCAAATGATTGGTACAGCTGCGTCAGATGCCAGATGTGGGAATCGTGGTAGCTCCCAGGGCAGCCAGCACACACATTCATTATTATGCCCTGGGCATCACACATGACCTGGCAGTTGATGGAGGGGTATCCCTTGCGGTTAATGTAGACTCTACCCCGCTCACCGGCTGGTGCTTTGATGCATATGTGCGTGCAGTCTATTGCACCCAGCACCTCAGGGTATCCCGCTATTTGCTGGAAGAGACGCATATTGCTGGCCACAACTTCACGGTCATTAGGGACATATATATGATCACTGACATGTGGTGACATGGCATCCAGGAACTGGTGCAGTACCCTGGAGGCTGATGCCTGTGATATCCCCATCATATCACCAGTTGGTCTCTGGAAGGTACCTGTTGCTAGTATTCTTAGGCCAACACATACCTTGGTTTCCACTGGGATGGGTTCCCCTCTGTTGGTTCTGTGTGTGAGGTGTGGCCTGCACAGCTCAACAATCTGCTGCAGGAGCTCTCTGTCCACTCTATAGCTCTACTATCTCCAGCTCATGTAACCCATGGTAGGTGACCCTGGGCCTGTATACTCTTCTCCTTCTCCTCACTCTGGGTTGTCTGTCAGCATCTGCATTGTCACCACCCTCAGCAATTCGCCTATGCCTGATTATAATAGTCATGGCAGCCCCTAGCATTTCTGCTCTGAGTTCAGCTTTATTTCAGTTTTCAATTCTGATAGCTTAGCTTCTGGCAGTATCTCTTGTGAGAAACAGCCTTCACTGCTCTTTGTTGTGTTTTAAGTGCTGGGCTGGGCTTCTAGTCTGCCTGTGTAATTGCCTGCTTGTAATTGTTTCCACCAATTAACTCCAGCAGTATTCCCTCGCAGTTTCCCTGTATTTTGGTTGTTTCCTGTTTCCTCTCTGTTTCCTGAGGGGGAGCAATGTGCACACCAGCTTAAACACGCTCACAGTCACTTAAACGCGCACACATCCCTACACAGTGTTACACGCATGCACACATCCTTACACGGTGTTAGCTAGGCTGATTCATGCTAAAACGCGCGCACACTGCCTTACACACGTGCACACCCACGCAAACCGTTGTAAACAGTTTGCAACACGCTCCCACATGTTGAACCTGCCTTACACGCGTGCACACACGCGCATACACGTATATCAAGAAACTTGGAGTGTAGGGATAGCGTATACCCTCAATTTCTTGACTTTCCTAGTGTTCTGTTGGGACACACCTCCCCCCCTGATGTCTGTCTGTCATCTGTTACCTTACATTGCCCTCCAATCTGGGACATTTCTTTCTATCCTTCCCCTCCGTGATGTCACCTACCTCTTACTCTGTTCCTCCCCCTTCTCTAACTCTTACACTACTCAGAAAGTGCTCATTACGTATGTGGCAGTGTGATTCAGTATTGTAACCCTCATTTACATAGGATTGCCTAGTAATGCTTAGTTACATATCTTACACGGAGCTTCCCCCCCTTGACAACCACTAAACGGAGGCCATATTGTTTTTAGTCAGCAAGTCCCTCCATTGACATTCCATGTAATACATAAATCCCACAATTGTGGGCTTATAAGCTTCGGTTTTCAGTTTTAAGTAGCGCACCCCGTTTGCGCGGGTGTGCGCTGCAGTTAAACACAATAATCCCGTGGGAAAAAAAAAGTTAAATAACTTATTTTTGCAACACTTTTTCATGCCAATGGCCACATATTTGGCCATTGGCATGCTTAATGACACATATGCACCCTTTATTTGGAGCTGACATAGCTCCGTTTTGATTTTGCAGAAATGTACTCAGTTGTCAGCTGAGTCCATTTCTGCAGCTAACACGTCCGTTACACGGACTGGTTTCTGCTTCGTGGATCGCTCAAATACCTCATTTGCATATCTTGGAGCTGCAAATGAGGTATTGAGCATTTCCACGCCCAGTCCGTGTAAGAGACGTGTTAGCTGTCTCTTACACGGAGGTTTGGGCTGTACCTGAATCGGGAGGCTTACACGGAGGCTTACACTACTCTTGAACTCCGTGTAAGCCTTCCTGAATCTGGCCCAATATCTTTATTATGTTCTCCTTTGTATGTTTTCAGCACAATCTGAAATGGCTTCAGACCTGTGTGACTTGCCCGTTAAATTTCAGTCGATTCACTATAGTGACTCTGTTCTCTGTATCAACCTTATATCAACTTTAAAGTTCAGTTTGTCCTTTTGTGTTCATTTCTATCAGAAAAGGTTTTACTTTTTGGATATAATGACGTTGCAATATAGATATAGATTATAGATATTCATATAGATATGATTCTATAATTAATAATCTCAGATTGTTTGAAACACAAAACACTGAGCAAACTCATCAGCTATTACGGTCATCTCAATTTAAATCATCAAACTATTATAACAGCACATGTAAACCAACAGGCTACATTTGTGATTATCAAAGGAAAAACACAAAATGGCTTATTTTGTGAATGGCTTTGCCCTGAACACCACCCTCACAGATTAGATACACTAACTCTGGGGTTGCAAAACTGAGTAGAAAGGGGAATAAAACCTGAATCACTCAGTGGTTGAACTGCTGAAGTTCGACCATTACATAATTCAACCAAATGTACCACTGACGAATATATTTATGATAATATTTAACTAACCTACATATATATGTATAAAACATATACATATATATGTATACAGACACACACACACACACGCACACGCACGCACACACACACACACACACACACACACACACACACACACACACACACACACACACACACACACACACACACACACTGTAAAATTATTATACTTACATTGATTTGCAATAGTTTAGAGATTTTCTCCTCAGCCCTCCTCTGCAAATGGGCTCCTACCTAGTCGGACTTTCCTGGTAATCAAATGTCAATAAATAGTCATAGGATCCTAGGATCATAGGAGGTTACTAGGCTAATGGCCCCAGGGTTCTTACAAGCCTAGCCAAGTTCAACCAGTTTTCCCAGGGGTGTCTGATTCAAGCAGACACTAAAATCAGCACCAATTGCCTCTGTCCAAGAGGGACACAGGTGAACCCCCCAGGGCGAGTTTCAGGTTAACCATCCAATCATCCAAATTGGACTTAAATAGGGCCAATGAGGGTTTTTGTTTAACATGAATAGGAAACTTGTTCCAAAGGTGGGGCAACCTTTGTGAGACAAATCTATCCAGTAAGTTCTGTTGATGTCACATACCAGGTTAAGGTCCTTTGAGCGAGTGATCTATGTAGCATTTGACTTGTAAATGTGCATCATTTCCATCAAAGCTGGGTCAGAGATTGCTCTAAATGCAAGGCATAGGTTGCCTCTGAGCAGTCTGTATGACACAAAGTAAAGTGACAATGATTTCAGTCTGTCCGATTGAGACAGATCTTGAAGACCCTGAATTTTCTTCATAAGGAACCTTTGTGGTCTCTCCAATTGCTACAGGTGTTTGGAAAGGAACATACCAAAGGGAGCTTTGTACTCTATTATTGGCCTGATGAGGGAATAGTACAGGGGGGGGTTATAACTTCTTTTGTTTCTGGAGGCAATACCCTTACTTATGAGATGAGCAATATAAAATTCCCTTCTTACCACTATGGAGACATGGTCATCGAAGTTAAAGTTGCTGTTAACCTGTGTGTCCAGATCTCTCACCACTGACTGTGTACTTTGGGTATTGCTATTGATGTGGTAGTTTTCAGAAACATTACCCTTGCTGAAGAGGATGATAATGCATTTTTTGCATTAAGCTTAAGACCATGACTTTGGCACCAGTCATTAGACTGCATAAGACCTTCTTGCAGGATGCTGACATCACTAGGGGTTTCAATGATCGCTCCCAGTTTGCAGTCATCAGCAAACATTGTCAGTCACAGTCCCAAAGTTTTAGCCTGTACTTCTGAGAAGCAGATTCTGAAAAGTAGGGGTCCCAGATCCAATCCCTGTGGAAAACTAATGGTTATCTGCTGGAGTAGGTGGAGTCCCCTATTATGACTGTATGAGTTCTATCAGTAAGCCAGTTTGCAACCCACCTGACAATATATGGGTTAATACCCTGCTGGGTGAGTTTATCAATGATGCATAAGTGGGGGATTGTGTCAAAGGCCTTGGCTAAGTCTAGGTAGGCCATATGCACAGATATGGCCTCAGCTAGGACTTTGGTGACTGTCTCAAAGAACTCCACCAAGTTTAACAGGCATGGTCTCCCTTTGACAAAGCCAAACTGGGTGGGGTCGAGCATTTCAAGATTTCTTATATCTTTGTTAATAAGATCCATGATGATTTGTTCCATGGCCTTGCAGATAAGGCTGGTCAAGCTAATGGGTCTATAGTTCCTGGGGTTCATGGATCCACCCCCTTTATGCAAAAGATGATGGTAGCTGGTTTCCATTCTACTGGGATGAAGCCAGTGTTTAGGCTGTGATTGAAAAGTGTACTCAATGGTGATGCTAATTACTGTTTTAGCTTATGCAGAACACAGCCCAGGTTGTTGTCTGGTCCCATAGAGGCTATGTTTTTTGGCCTTGGAGATGGCATTTAAGACCTGCTCCTCTGAGATACTAGGTGGGGGACAGGTGTTTGAGATCCTTTCAGGTATATGTGCTAGGACAGGGGAGTGAAGGTTTCACTGAACCTGTCAGCCAACAGGTTTGCTATATCTATAGGTTTTATATATGTGGTACCATTAGCTATGAGTTCAGCGCAAATCTGGGCATTACCTTTGAGGTTACAGATGTAACGTAAAGAATGCATTGTGGTTATCCTTAGTTAAGGAAGCTCATTTGTATTCATAGCTTAGGAGGACTTCAGTAGGAGTCTTATTTGCTTGTTTAAATTGAGGAGGGAGTGTTTCCAGTTTTGAGACCATTCCTTCCTGCTCTTAGACAGCAATTTCTTTCTCCTACTGTATAGCATATTAATGGCAGCTGTCTACCAAGTAGGTTTGTTTTTCCTTGAAGATCTTGCTTTGGTTCTATCAGGTACAGCAAAGTCAATACAATTGTACAGGTGCTTGTACAAAGCATTGACGTATAACTCAGCATAGGTGTCTGTTCCATCAGTGTGGGGGGGGAGCTATGAAGCTATTTATGCTGTCACATAAGAGGTTGTAATTGACTTTAGAGAAGTTTTTTAGTCTAGTTGTTGCTAAGGGGGAGTCTTGTGTTATAGTTATTTTAGCAAGACTGATTTGTGGTAAAATCTCAGCAGGGATGGCCACACACTGGGGGTGGTACAGTATACTCACGTATTGGTGAGCACCAGGTCCAGGATATTTGAGCCCTTTGTGGGTGTGTCAACCAGCTGGTCACAGGGCACTGGAGTTAACGAAGTCCAGGAACATTTGGGAAGGTGAATTAGAACTCATATAATTTACCCAGTTTATGGATGGGTAATTAAAGTCACCAAAAATCAGAGTGTTTGGTCATTTCTTGATTGACTCAAGTAAATCCAAGCAGGCTAAGTGGATGTCCTGATTCAAGGAGGGGGGGTCCTATAACATGCAATGACCTGAAAAGAGGTCTTACCCACAGTCAATTGCACCTGAAGTTATTTGAAATCATGCTGTTTAACCATTCTAGAGGTGTATTCATCTTTAATGAATATTGATGCAACACCTTCTTTAGTTCTCATTCCTTCAGTTTGTGGTCTGAACATGTGGAATGAAATGTAACCTGGTATAGCTGGGATGCTTTCCACACCTTTAAACCACGCCTCACTGACTGCACAAATGTCAGCATTTCCAGGGTGAAGACTGCTTCCAGTGAGTGCAGTTTCTGGTTTAAACTCCTAGCATTAAGTATTATATATATAGCTATAGGCTGGGAGTGTGGTCGAATGGTTAAGGTGTTTGCCTTACAAACACAAGGTACAGGGTTTGAATTTCACAGGGGATAATTGGCTAGGCTTAAAATGGCTCACAAGGGCAATAAGTCTAGTATGAATCTATAGATATAGATATTGATATTCTAGCCCTACATTTTCTGTGTCTATTCCCTTAGTGTGACTTTCCCTACATTTTCTGTGTTCATTCCCTTATCTTGAATATTTTTAGAGGAATAACTACTAAACGTCTTTTTATCACTCTCAACATGCTGCTTAAAGTATTTATTTATCTATGATTTACAGTCTCACAGTATATATCATATTCTATATATTTAAAAATCATGTGCAGTTTGCCAAGGCACTGGTAACATATATTGCCTCTGCTGCTATCATAACTTTTGGTGCCTGCTTTTTACACTCTTTTCTGTTACTATAAACTATTACATGATGCTATGGTCTATTTTTACTTTTAAATCTGGTATATTTTATTTGTTTAAGAATGCCAGGAGCATGAAGGGAGCTTGCATACACATATTTAATCCAAAAATAAAAACAATAGAACCATAAAATAACCATAAAATAAGTGCTTTCATACTGTCACTTACAGGACTTCATCAGATACAACCTTGTTGCATTTTGAAGCTTTTAAATATACCACCATGAATCAAATGATGTTTGAAACAGCTTAACCAATCAAATAATGTTTAACGTCACAGACCCACTTCTTGCATTTCCTTCACAAAAAGTGTCTAGAATCAGTATAAATAAATTATAAACCATTCTAAAAGATGTTATACATTTTATGGCTCTACTGTTTTTATTTTTGGATTAATACATGTATACAAGCTCCCTTCATGTTCCTGGTGTTCTTCTGCATTGGTTTGTTCTAGTCTGTTAAATTCGTACTGTTACTAATATTTTATTTGTTACCTTTACTGCTAAAGCAATTTTATGGCACTTTTGAAAGTTAAATTAGTCTCTGACAAAAAGCATCTTTGTATATGAGTATTAACACTTTTGCATGCAATGCAGTGACTCAGCATTTGGCAGAACATCTCTGCATAGTTAGAGTCCCAGGATAACTTTCTTAATTCAGTCACAAACTCAATCACAGATTCATTAGACTTTCTTTTATGAGAGACACACTGGAATCTTTCTACTATTTCATTACAGTTAGGGTTAAGGATTTTCAACAAACTTCCAGTTACACATACATTTCTCAATGGATTTCTCAGATCTATTATACAGTTCTCATCAGACTGTATGGTACAGCAGCTGCATGATAATTATAAGAAGTTTTTTTTTTGTCGTATGCATTCCCAATCTCAGCGGTAAAAGGTGGTGCTATTATTTTACAGTTGTTGACTTTGTTTTCAAATCAAGTGCAGTCAGAGTGAAAACAGTTTTATTTTCCTTTATTTCCTTCTCCTTCAAGTTTCTTATAAGTGCTGGCTATTTTGCATTCCTTACAAACCTACTGCATGACCCAGTTCAATATGTCTTCTTATAAGATGTCAGATGTTAAATTTTGAACATAACGTAGAACATCTTTAATGGTACAAGTTGTTTAATAAGTAATCTGAACTCTACAGCAAGAATTCAACAAAAAGAATAACTGTTTTAATTATTGTAAAAATATTTATTAAGTCATTACATTTTAAATTGCAATGTGAGTGCACATACATAAGAAAGAAAAACAGTTATATCATTATCATGCAGTATACATACATAAATTGATCAATTCCTACAAAGCAGGGCTAGCCACCTGGCAATGTGAACACTGGTTCTATGTGATGGTCACTGTTGATGTAACATTGTGACTGCATGTACAAAATGGGAAAAGGGGAGGGGCTGATGATGACTCCTTCTGTATGTTCTTCTGCGTTTATTGCTCCTGTAAATTCCATTTTGTAGTATTTTCCTGACAGCATTAATCTTAAAAAGGACGTACTATGTCAAACAATTCAGAATCTATATCCCAGCTCACAAGAATCCTTTCCTTAGTTACCATCATTTTTCACATCTGTACAGAATTTATAAAATATGTCAGCTCATTACATTTCCAAAACATATGTTCCCAAATAACTGTTTTATTAAGCAGAACATGATCATATTGTTTGAGCTGATTGCATATTCTTCTGCACCGTAGATGAACCTTTAAATCTGTTCACACACACCATGTCATGAACATATAAATACACAAGTTACTGCAGAAATATTAATATTTCTTCTCATTTCTCCTATTGGAACAAGTTCACTGTATTACTCATACTGAAAAATTATTATCGACAAATGGAAAAGCAACACCACCCAATCCAAAAATGAAGCTGGCACCTTAGTATAAGAACTCCATAATCCCAGAGGTGTTATGAGGAATATTTTCACACATCAGCTATACTGTTTTTTTCTTTATTTTTATCCTAAACCCATTTAAATATACATAAATATAGTAAGAAAATATTGAATAAAAAGTTTATTGTGGAAAACTGTATTAGTGTCTGCATTTGTTAGTGTACATAGTGAAACTTTAAATATGTTAATGTATATGTGTACTTTGGTTTCTACAGATTGTAAAACCTCTAGTATGATACAAAAATAGCAAAACACTAATCAGAAAGTGTTATATCACTGTTTTGTAAAACTAACACAACTATTTCAAGGAATGATATAATTCAGCAATATATAAAAGTGAAACAATTTGCGGGTTCTTTGGAGATTTACATCTATTCTGTGCGTAAGTGCACGCATGTGTGTGTATGTGTCTTTATACACACACACACACACACACAAAAAAAAAAATATATATATATATATATATATATATATATATATATATATATATATATATATATATACATACACATATATAGAGATTATGTTTCTGATGTATTTATGACATTGGCATATACAGCATTTCTTATTTAGGTGTTTTATTATTGAAAAATTCTATACAAGGTAATATTAAGGCCAATATTCAAAGGAAGACAATTTATTCAAATACATTTTTGCATTTTACTAGTAACCATCCTCAGCATGTCAAAAAGGCAGTCAATAAAGGGCAAATGGTCCGTGCAGCCCGAATGGTATCAGAATTTGATGACTTTGTGAATGAATGTCATTATATCATGAATATGTTTTTAAACAGAGATTATCTGACACAATTTGTTAATAACATTTTTCTTGAGGTATTGCATAAGAGAAATATGGGCTTTTATAAGCCATTATTAGGAAATAGCAATATAACTGACACACAGGTGGCTGATGCTGAAGAAAGTCCACATGGGACAACAACAGTTGGAGCAACCAACTTACACCCTAATTATGATAGTAATAACACACATATTTTTGGTAATACAGCTTTCATCACCACATACACACAAGATTCTGGGGACATAAAGAGTCTAATAAATAAAAATTGGACATTTATAAAGGGCGATACATATTTAGCTGAAATTTTGGGGATGCAACCTTCCTTTATTTTTAAAAGGGACCGTAATTTAAAAGATTGGTGAAATGCATGCTCCAATACAAGATATACAACAAATGGCATAATGAGAAAATGTAATATGTGCAGTCATTGTGCCTATATATTAGAAGGAGAGCAAATTTTGATTAAGGGAATTCAGATTAATGTAAAAGGTAAATATAATTGTAATACATCTGGTGTGGTGTATGTAGTGATTTGCTCATACTTTGCTGCCTATTATATAGGCAAAACAGAATGTAAGTTAAGACAACACATATATGAGCATGTTTATGAGATAAACAAAAAATCTCACAATAATGCATTGTATAGACATTTAGCCGACAGCCCCACACATAATTTCCTTTTCATTATATTACAAATATTACCATCTCCCAGGAAAGGTCCCTGGAAAACAATATTGGAATCTAAGGAATATTGGTGGCAAGTTTTGTTAAATGCCACACAATTCCCTGGTCTTAATGACTCAACATCTATTACAAGTATTTTAAAGCTTAAGGCTTATAATAGATAGGTATAACATTATGCTCATACATTTATTTTATTTGATTTTAAGTCAACATATTTATTTTGTATTTCATGCATAAATATAGAAATGTGTATAGTCACAACTGCATTTTAAGATTTTAGGATTCATTAATTGTTTTAGTTAATTGTTTAATTGGATTATTGGAGCAATAGCACAGCTATATAATGATATTTTTGTCTTTGTAAATTTGTCTGATGAAGGCTGGCGTCTCAGCCAAAAGCGCTTACCGTTAAACTTTTTGTACTGACAACTTTGTTGTGGCCCACTGGATTGCTATTGTGCTGCTGGTTTATATTTTTGTTACAACAAATATATATCTATTAGGTAAAAGTACTATTCAGTAATTTTTATATACAGAAAATTCATATCACATAATCAAAACAAAGCAAAACTGAGTTAAAAAAAAAATACTACAGACAATGAATCAGTACAGGAGAGCAAACACAAACATCTACAAACTTTGGGGATGGGGTGCAACATGAAGCTGACTATTGCAGTTCACACATTCTCTGATTGGCACAATAACTCTTATGCTAAGAAATGATACCATCACATACTTTCTAGAGACTTCTACACTCTCCCATAGATATATATATATATATTGCATATATATATATATATATATATATATATATATATATATATATATATATATATATATATATATATATATGTGTGTGTGTGCGTGTGTATATATATATATATATATATATATATATATATATATATATATATATATAGTATTTATGTATGATAATTGCAGTTTATGCACTATTATATACATTTATATCCATTACAAATACATTAAAACATATAACATCAGTAAAAACTGGTTGCAAAATGTGGGGGGCTGTGCCCATCACACCCCCCCTAACTTTATATTCTCACTTTCTCACTCCAGGGTCGCACTGCAGTGGGGCAGGGGCTAAATACCATTTTCGACCAAATGTAATTCGACCAAATGTGCTTTCAGTCAAATGAGGTTTCATTGAAGTGGGCTGCCTGAAATCATTTTCGACCAAATGTAATTCGACTAAAAGCAGTACACCCGTATATTTATATATATATATATATATATATATATATATATACATATATATATATATATATATATATATATATATATATATATATATATATATCTGAGAATAAATTTTAGAATCTGCACGCAGTTTATCAATTTGTGCGTATTTACTCCTTCCACATCTTATGTATCTATAAAAAAGGTATCCTATTATGCTCAATATCTTTATATACATTTTCTTCAAATTTTTCTTGATCTTGTCTCACACTATGCTTAATCGGTTTGTCTAGCTTGTTAATTTCAGTTTTCAAAGTTGTAGTTGTAAAAAGCTTAAATATTTATTTATTTATTTATTTATATTACTTTTATTATTAAAACCATAAGGCTGCTTGTATTTACATATTTTTATATATTGATATATTTTATATATATATACATTTTTTACCTTGGTTTTTTGGTTGAGGTTTATAGTTTTATAACTCACACACATTAAATTATGTTCTAAGGAATTAAGTATTATAACTTATGACATAGTGAGGTTGCATTGAAGTTTTGTTGCACAAATAAGTTGATTTTAAAGCATTTACTCTGAATTGAGCATTTTAGAAATGTTTTTAAAAAAGTGGTTTATACAAATATGTCAATATTGTCTATGAGTCTATAGAATGTTTATTAAATACAAATATAATTATTTTGAATCTACTCAGCAAATGCATTTTACATATGTATACATACTTTATAGGTACACTCTGTTTTCTGTTTTGAAGGGAGAACATTGTCTTTCAAAACAGTGAGAATAGTATTAACTTGCATACAATTATTCAATTATTTAATTTTGTAATTAATGTTGATATCAATTAAGTTCCCGCCTTTTTGAATTTAAATAGAGTTTTTTTCATTCTAAAAATTATCTGATGAAGCATAGTATTACCTACGCGAAAGCGCTTATCCTTGTTGTTTATGGAATAAAGTTGTATTTTTGCCTCTACTATAAGGAGACACGGAGTTTTATTTTCAACAACATCGTGGTGAGACCTACCTCTTTTTTGCTTGACTATTCTCTGGACATGTGAGTTTTGGTCTCTTGATCAGAGCAGTTGCATCTTTTGGTTTTTACTTTATCTGGTTTGTGTTGCGACTGCCTGACACGATGGAATCATCCAATGTTGAATTAGATTATCGGCCAGAGACGAGGGACACAAGTACTGCACTTAATGAATTATTACATTGCCAGATAAACCCTTTATTGGCTCTGGACCTAGAAGAGACTGCCGATACTAGAAGTGTACCAAATACTGATGAAAACTTGATTGACTTCTTCAAACTCTCCAAAGAGTTTGAAGACGATCTTTATAGACTGCAACGTTATGCCTGGCAAAGGTAGCATTTGGAAGCATCTATACACTTCCGTGTGGTTCCCAGGGGCATGCGGGTTCTCTGCATGCCCACATACGGAGAAAGCCATCCTACCCTTTTGAAAAGATGGCAAGACCTTAATATAGAATTAGGGTTCAGCTATATAAGGCTCCTTAATGAATATTTTGCACCCTTGGAAGCGGAATTGAGGATCAAGATTGATTCCACTTATAAAAACATTGTTTCTCGCTTCAAATCTGAGCACTGTAAGTCTAAATTACAAGATATTTGTAGACGTATTAACATCTTTAGTGATAAGCTCAAACAAACAAAGTTGAAAAAACTTCAAAGAGACTATAAAGATTTTTCTCTCGGTCAGATATTTGTTTGGCCGAGGTATAATGCTACACAAGCACGTCAGCGTGTTGATGACGTATCGGCTGAGCTTGCTTCTTCTTCTAGAGCTGATTTTCACCTTAATCAACATACTCCTGTGGTTTTGGGGAACTCTACAGGTCCTAATATTGGACCTACGTCCCCTGCGGTTGCCAATTTTAGGGAGCGTGTTCCTGCGACTCCACCGCCAAACCAGCAAGCTTTCCTGGATGTTCCGCCAGAATTTGCTACAGGAGCAATACCAAAAGTGAAGCAGGATACACGTTTTTTACCCTACCCAATAAAACAGGTCACACGCAACAGGGGACGATCGAACAGCAGAGGACCCAGAAAGCGAAAATTAACAGGAGAAAGGTACGAAGATGCAAGAAAAGCAAGAAATTGACTGTTTTGCCTTACAATATGTCTAGTTTGGTATTGGATGATGCAGACATTGCGCTACTAAGCAGAGGCTTAAACTTTATTCCTGCACTGAGTAGCACTCTAACAGATACTTTGCTTGATTTACGTTTGTTTTGTAGGACAGTTTCATTGAAAATGCTTTTTAAAGATACTACTGAGATAACCACTGATTTTAACAGCCCTTTTAAATGTAAAAGTAATTATGTTCCAACACCATCAGTTAGTGTGGAAAGTTTTTTAAAAACATGTGAGAATGATTTTTATTCACTGTTCTCCAAACGGAATAGGAAGGTTGCTTATGTGAATCTCTCTCCTTTAGAATATAAGTCGCTAAATAAATTTAAGAAAACAGCAGAAGTAGTCTTCAGACCTGCTGACAAGGGAGGAGGGATTGCTATATTTGATGCACTTGACTATGAGAGACTTATGTTAGATTTACTTTCTGATGTTAATACTTATAATATTATCAGTTCTAATGATCTTAACAAAATAATTAAGAATGTACAGGAAACTATCAATGATTTACTATACTGTAGACAGATTAATATTGATCTTCACAGTTATCTTTTCATTGAACACCCTTTAACACCAGTTGTAAAAGGTTTACCCAAGATTCACAAGCAAGTTACACCTATGCCTATGAGGCCTATTGTTTCAGGAAAAGGGTGGGTTACCTCTAATATTTCGAAATACATTGAGCATAATCTTAGACCAATAGTAAACTCTATACCCTCTATTCTGAAAGATTCTTATGAACTACTAGATAGTATACTGAAACTGAAGTTAGACAAGATACCTAACAAGTACCTCTTAGTAACACTGGACATAAAAAATTTGTTCACCTCCATTCCAAATGAAATAGGTCTAGAAGCTATTAGAGAGTTACTAGTCGGTGAGCCGACATTCACTGGAGACAAAATCATTTTAATTTGTCAACTTCTTGATTTGGTGCTTAACAACAATGTTTTTATGTTTGGCAATGTTAATTATCTACAGACATGGGGGGTTGCCATGGACACCCCCTGTGCGAATACATATGCCAACCTGGTAGTTTTTAGTTGGGAGAAGAAGTTTTTATTTGATCATCCTTCTTTCAGTAGAGTCAAATACTATAAACGTTTTGTTGATGATGTTCTGGTTATATGGGAAGGCACAAAGAATGACTTTGAACATTTCTTGAGTTATCTGGATAATACAACTACCTACTTCAAGTTTACTATGGAATCCTCACCCATTAGCATAAACTTTTTAGATGTAACTCTTACTCTGAAAAATGAAGGTTGCATTTCATCATCTGTCTATAGGAAACCATGTTGGACTAACACTTTGCTTAGCTTTGATAGCATGCACCCGAGGCACACTTTTTCTGGCATAGTGAAAAGCCAGTTCGTAAGGATTTCAAAGCTGTGCAAGTTCAACACTTTATTAACTAAAGAAGCAGATAAATTGGAATCTTTATTCATTGAAAGAGGCTATGATATTCATTTGGTAAAAAGCATCAGACAAGACGTAATAAAAGACCAAGTTAAGATAGATCCCATACTTAACAACGCTGTTAAGATAGTTAGTAATACTGCACTTACACACAATAAGTTTACTAAATTTAACTCTAGAAATTTGAGATATGTAATCAAATACACTAGTGATGTGAAACAGATTGAGAGAATTATTGGTAACAATTGGAATATATTAATCACAGATGAACTAGTGAAGAACATAGTAGGTGAAAAACCTAGATTTTTATATGAGAATTGTCCAAACCTAAAACAAATTTTATGCGACACCTTTACCCATAGTAACAATACATCCATCAGAACCAGCAATAGAGTAGGTACCCATCCATGTATGAGTTGCAGTAGATGTTCATATATCTCCACACAACAAGTTTACACTCATCCGGTGTTAGATTTTAAGTTCACTCCTAGGTTTTATGCCACTTGTTTAACAAATAATCTGGTGTACTTAGCAACCTGCAATAGATGCACAGCTTTTTATGTTGGTTTGACAAAAAGGAAGCTTACAGATAGAATTTACAACCATTTGTATGAGATCAAGAAGGGTTGTGAAAATAATGCCTTAGCCTTGCACATTAAAGATAATAAAGAACATGTTTTTTATTTCAGAGTTTTAGAATTAGTCCCTCTAAATAAAAGAAGAGGAGACACAAGCAATGGTTTAGCTATGGCAGAGCTGAAGTGGATATTTAGGCTAGGAGCTCATCTTTTACCAGGCTTAAACAAATTTGTTTCTATTAAACCCATCCTAAAAAATAGATGGTAATACACCAACTATTTAATATGGTTAGGTGGTCTATGTTTCATATACATACATATTTTTAACTAGCCATATTTAACTTTCTATAGCCTGATGATACCATCTCTATACAAAGGGATTCTACACAAAAGTTTTTATGTTCATATAACACAAATTCATAGCACTTTATCCAAGTTTAATCTATAGCCATTACAAAATAACCTTCCACATGAACTGTGTGTATTTTTAATAGCATATTAGGTTTTAAAAAGCTTAAATATTTATTTATTTAT
The DNA here is from genome assembly GCF_019279795.1 of Protopterus annectens. NCBI lineage: Eukaryota > Metazoa > Chordata > Ceratodontiformes > Protopteridae > Protopterus > Protopterus annectens. Next base: position 529,075,424 of record NC_056737.1, on the reverse strand, counting down.
TTATATTACTTTTATTAATAAAACCATAAGGCTGCTTGTATTTACATATTTTTATATATTGATATTTTATATATATATATATATATATATATATATATATATATATATATATATATATATATATATATATATATATATACATTTCTTACCTTGGTTTTTTTGTTGAGGTTTATAGTTTTATAACTCACACGCATTAAATTATATTCTAAGGAATTAAGTATTATAACTTATGACATAGTGAGGTTGCATTGAAGTTTTGTTGCACAAATAAGTTGATTTTAAAGCATTTACTCTGAACTGAGCATTTTAGAAATGTTTTTAAAAAAGTGGTTTATACAAATATGTCAATATTGTCTATGAGTCTATAGAATGTTTATTAAATACAAATATAATTATTTTGAATCTACTCAGCAAATGCATTTTACATATGTATACATACTTTATAGGTACACTCTGTTTTCTGTTTTGAAGGGAGAACATTGTCTTTCAAAACAGTGAGAATAGTATTAACTTGCATACAATTATTCAATTATTTAATTTTGTAATTAATGTTGATATCAATTAAGTTCCCGCCTTTTGGAATTTAAATACAGAGTTCTTTTCATTCTAAAAATTATCTGATGAAGCTTAGTATTACCTACGCGAAAGCGCTTATCCTTGTTGTTTATGGAATAAAGTTGTATTTTTGCCTCTACTATAAGGAGACACGGAGTTTTATTTTCAACAACATCGTGGTGAGACCTACCTCTTTTTTGCTTGATTAAGGCCAATATTCAAAGGAAGCCAACTTATTCAAATACATTTTTGCATTTTACTAGTAACCATCCTCAGCATGTCAAAAAGGCAGTCAATAAAGGGCAAATGGTCCATGCAGCCCGAATGGTATCAGAATTTGATGACTTTGTGAATGAATGTCATTATATCATGAATATGTTTTTAAACAGAGATTATCTGACACAATTTGTTAATAACATTTTTCTTGAGGTATTGCATAAGAGAAATATGGGCTTTTATAAGCCATTATTAGGAAATAGCAATATAACTGACACACAGGTGGTTGATACTGAAGAAAGTCCACATGGGACAACAACAGTTGGAGCAACCAACTTACACCCTAATTATGATAGTAATAACACACATATTTTTGGTAATATAGCTTTCATCACTACATACACACAAGATTCTGGGGACATAAAGAGTCTAATAAATAAAAATTGGACATTTATAAAGGGCGATACATATTTAGCTGAAATTTTGGGGATGCAACCTTCCTTTATTTTTAAAAGGGACCGTAATTTAAAAGATTGGTGAAATGCATGCTCCAATACAAGGTATACAACAAATGGCATAATGAGAAAATGTAATATGTGCAGTCATTGTGCCTATATATTAGAAGGAGAGCAAATTTTGATTAAGGGAATTCAGATTAATGTAAAAGGTAAATATAATTGTAATACATCTGGTGTGGTGTATGTAGCGATTTGCTCATACTTTGCTGCCTATTATATAGGCAAAACAGAATGTAAGTTAAGACAACGCATATATGAGCATGTTTATGAGATAAACAAAAAATCTCACAATAATGCATTGTATAGACATTTAGCTGACAGCCCCACACATAGTTTCCTTTTCATTATATTAAAAGTATTACCATCTCCCAGGAAAGGTCCCTGGAAAACAATACTGGAATCTAAGGAATATTGGTGGCAAGTTTTGTTAAATGCCACACAATTCCCTGGTCGTAATGACTCACCATCTATTACAAGTATTTTAAAGCTTAAGGCTTATAATAGATAGGTATAACAGTATGCTCATACATTTATTTTATTTGATTTTAAGTCAACATATTTATTTTGTATTTCATGCATAAATATAGAAATGTGTATAGTCACAACTGCATTTTAAGATTTTAGGATTCATTAATTGTTTTAGTTAATTGTTTAATTGGATTATTGGAGCAATAGCACAGCTATATAATGATATTTTTGTATTTGTAAATTTGTCTGATGAAGGCTGGCGTCTCAGCCAAAAGCGCTTACTGTTAAACTTTTTGTACTGACAACTTCGTTGTGGCCCACTGGATTGCTATTGTGCTGCTGGTTTATATTTTTGTTACAACAAATATACATCTATTAGGTAAAAGTACTATTCAGTAATTTTTATATACAGAAAATTCATATCACATAATCAAAACAAAGCAAAACTGAGTTAAAAAAAAAATACTACAGACAATGAATCAGTACAGGAGAGCAAACACAAACATCTACAAACTTTGGGGATGGGGTGCAACATGAAGCTGACTATTGCAGTTCACACATTCTCTGATTGGCTCAATAACTCTTATGCTAAGAAATGATACCATCACATACTTTCTAGAGACTTCTACACTCTCCCATATATATATATATATATATATATTGCATATATATATATATATATATATATATATATATATATATATATATATATGTGTGTGTGTGTGTGTGTGTGTGTGTGTGTATATATATCTATATCTATATATCTATATATATATATATCTATATATATGTATATATATATATATATATATATATAGTATTTATGTATGATAATTGCAGTTTATGCACTATTATATACATTTATATCCATTACAAATACATTAAAACATATAACATCAGTAAAAACTGGTTGCAAAATGTGGGGGGCTGTGCCCATCACACCCCCCTAACTTTATATTCTCACTTTCTCACTCCAGGGTCGCACTGCAGTGGGGCAGGGGCTAAATACCATTTTCGACCAAATGTAATTCGACCAAATGTGCTTTCAGTCAAATGAGGTTTCAGTGAAGTGGGCTGCCTGAAATCATTTTCGACCAAATGTAATTCGACTAAAAGCAGTAGACCCGTATATATATATATATATATATATATATATATATATATATATATATATATATATATATATATATATATATACACATATATATATATATCTGAGAATAAATTTTAGAATCTGCACGCAGTTTATCAATTTGTGCGTATTTACTCCTTCCACATCTTATGTATCTATAAAAAAGGTATCCTATTATGCTCAATATCTTTATATATATTTTCTTCAAATTTTTCTTCATCTTGTCTCACACTATGCTTAATCTGTTTGTCTAGCTTATTAATTTCAGTTTTCAAAGTTGTAGTTCAACCTCTCTTGCATTTCATATAGTTTTGTCTCTCATCTTAATCTTAAATTTTGTTCTTATGGAAATATATCACCCTGATGTTGCATGCCTAGATCTTGATGTTAAACATTTTTTTGATTTTTTGCACTCAATTTCTCTTTCAAAACTTTTCACATTCAATCTGCAGTTTTTCCACTGAACACCTCACTCCAGTTCATTTTACATAGTGACTGTTTTACTTCCATATAATCTATAATTAACCTTCTGTGCATTGGTTTAGATTTCAGTTTGGCAGAATTATGTAGCAACAAATTAACCTTTATAATCCCATGATCACTGCACATCAATGGTGGTAAACCTTGACTTGAAGTAAGAGTAATTTCTTTATGAAAACAAACAATGTCTAGTATGTTCCATCCCCTGGTATGTTATTTTACAATCTGAAGCAATTGTTCCTGAATATATGTTACAAATAATTTCCATATTAATGTTGTTGAATCAATATTATTCCAATCTGTTTCTGGTAAATTTAAGTCCCCAGCTAATATCATTCTTCCCTCTTGTGTTTCATGCAAGAAATGCATGAATTCCTCTAGGTCATCAGCATCTGGTTTAGATGTTGAGGAATCCTTGGTTAAAGATGTTATATTAGCCATAAAAAAGAGTTGAACTGTATTGAAGTTTCCAGTGGTGAGTTATCAGGAGAGGGGTTTGGGTTGAATTTGTGGCTGGGATGTACAATTTTTTTAATGGATATACAACATTGTTTATGGTTGTGTTTAGTATTTTTCTGAAAATTATTGTAGTATTGTTTTCTTGCCTTCATGTAGTTGCTTGTTAGTATAATTGCAAGGTATTCTGAAGTTTTCAAGATATTCAAGTATTTTATATTTTTGCGATTCTTTACATGATTTTTCTCTATCCTGCATTAGCATTCTACTCTTTTTGGATAGCTAAATTGCATTATTTGTTTTCAGTCTCTTCCTTCTAGAAGGTGCAAGGCTAGTTAAGATATTTAGAAAAGTATTGAATTGAATTGCAGCATCATCTAAGGGCATGATTTTTAGGAAATTCCACTTAATAGATGATAATGTAGTAATGAACATTTCTGGGTTAAACTTGGAAAGATTACCTACTGTTTTATAAATATGTTGTTTTATTGGATGTGTCAGATGTCTAGTCATATATATTGGGAGATGATCAGTGAGAGAGTCTGACATTGTACCTGTGATGGAGTATTCGCTAGGGTCTGATACTAGGATACAGTATAATAGAGAATTTGATGTCTTGCTATAATATGTGGGGGTATTAATTACTTGTGTGAAACCATATACATTCATGCTAGATGTAGGGAAGTTAGAGTTTATTTCCACCAAACTAACATTCACGTCACCAAGAAATATTTTCTTCTTGTGGAAATGTTATTGATATTCAATTTAGGATATCTTCCAGTATAGCTATATTGTCACCAGGAGGGATATAATGGACAGTAATACATATTTGTCTATACTTGTTTATTTTCAAGAAAGCATTAAAAAGCACTGTGAGGGGCATGGCCATGATGAACAGTGAGTAACAGCTTTTCTTCTCAGCTCTGCCTGTACAAGATTTCTATGACAGGAATTTTTGAATATAGCTATAGCTTATTTTATATATTCGGATCACTTTAAGCTTCTACTTTATTATATCAAAAAATCTTTAAATTTTATATTTATTCCTGTCAAAAGTACTAGGAATAACCTTCTGGTAAAAGATTACAATATGAGCTCCACAAAATCTACACATCAAGAAACATCAATAAATAAAGAACTTCAATCTCTACTATGAAATATTCAAGAACTGTCAACTAAAATTGATAGAATGGATGTTAAACTAGATGATTTTAAGGAAAAATGCTCACATCAAATAGAAATAATACACCAAGACCTTAAACAACAGAAAATGCAGATTACAAATATAGAAACATCACTAAATGACATGGACACAAGTATCCAAGAAGGTGAGCAAAATACTGACTTTCTTTTAAAACAGAATTCTCTGCTAATATCTAAAATTGATGATTTGGAGAATAGATCTCGCAGAAACAATATAAGAATATTTGGATTACCTGACAATGTGGAACAAAATAATATGGATACATTCTTGTCCTCCTGGCTTCCAGAGATTTTAGGTCTCCCTGAAGCCTTTCCCTTTGGTATTGAACTGGCTCACAGGTCATTGGTGTCATCCAGAAATAGCAAAAGCAATTCCACAAAATCTGTCCTAGTAAGATTCTTATCTTCACATGATAAGGAAATGGTTTTAAAAACTGCTTGGGCCAAATCACCAGTTAAATTTAAAGATAACATACACTTTGACAATGATTATTCTACATCTGTTATCGCCAAGAGAAAACTCTTCTTACCACTGCATAAAGAACTAAAGAAACCTCAAATAAAAGCTCACTTATTATTTCCGGCAAGACTAAAAATTTCCCTTCAAAATGGAACAAAAACACTTGAGGACTTAGAAACTGACATAACATTTATTAAATCTAACAAAATCATTGAAAAACTTGAATAAATGGAATGGGCTAGTACAAGTCTTAAAAGAATTGCTGATAACAGCTCATGGAAAACTGTTGAACATAAAAAGAAGCTCAAAAACAAATGAATCAGCATAACTGTATTATGTCTTTCACATTACCAAATTATATTTGATGACCCAAAAGTCAGGGGGAATGGAAATGGTTCAACAGGTGACTGTTGTTGTTGTTCAATTTTTTTCTCTTATTATTAGTTTTATAGTATATTTCTTCTTCTTATAAAGCAGTCATAGTTAATTAAGTCTCCTTTCTAGATAGTTTTACTATTAATTTTTTCTGAATAACTTATATGTTTACCTTGATCTTTTTTGTAATAGAATTATAGTTCATATAGTTTATTTAAATTTGGTCTAGAACGTATGCTACTTGTGATATTTATAATGTAATACCTTAGCTCTATGTATTGTCACATGACTGCTTTGTGTGTTTGCTATGCCTTGTTTCAGTTATGGAAAATATGATTTATGGTCTCCTATTAGTACTGTTTTCTTTTTTGTTGACATATTATACATAGAATATGTTTGTTGGATGCCTTGTTATAGAACAAATCAGTTTCCTTCTATAATTGTGTTATTGATGCTTTATAATAGTTTGTGCTGATAAGAGCATTCGCCTATTAGGATACGGAGTCTTTATAATAATATGTAAAAGAAAAAACTGGTGATACAGTGAAGTGGTCTGATGATGGAGCAGAACAGAATTTGTTGTGGGATGTGATGTCCGATTTGTTTGATTGGTTTTATTCTTCTGTGGTCGTGGATGTGTTGTATCATATTTAAGGGAAATGGTCTGCTGTCCATTTGATCTTTTGAATTGGTGGTTTGGTAAAATGCTGGACCAGGAGACTTGTGCTTAATGGTGAATTTGTGGTGAATAGACCTGTTTTCTGTTTCCCGGGCAAGTCACGAGACACATTGAAGTCTTCAATCAATATTTAAAAACTTACAGTTTCCCGCTGTGACTGTTTGAATTGTTTTTGTATTCAGTGGGCTCAAAGTTTCGTCCCCTTATAGCTGCCAGACTAGTAGACTACTGGAAAGCGTCATTACCTTGACAACGGATTCTTCGTATATCAGTCTTGTTTCTTCTGGACTGCTGCTTTTCAGCTGGGAATGCTGATAGAATGGATTATAGTGCCATCTAGTGGATAAATCATTTAAATACACCCTTTAATATCATTCTTGATTGTTTTAGATGTATACTTTTCCTTATCTAAAAATGACATTATTGCATAGTGAGAGGAAGGAAGGGTCTTTTTCATCTGTCGAGACGGCAGGTGTGGCATGCTAATATATAAATATTTAATGATTGCACATTTGTTAGATTTGAAATAATTGTAGTCATATAAATCTGATCACTAAGGAGTATGTTGCAGTAAACAGTTTTGTATTGGAACATTGCCCCACCAGATGCGCAATAGCATGGACCGCCCTAATCCCGCCCAGCACTTTGCGCATAACGTTTACTTTTAAAAGTGCTTTGAATAAACATGAGGAGACCATCATCTGCAAAATGGCTATAAAAAGCACTGTGGTTATTTCAGTACAAACCCTTTTATCCCTTATTTGCTGGTACCAAGATTGTGACAAAACAGCAGTCCAATTCCCTGTGATGAAAAGGTTCGATACATTATATTACCTATTCAAAGGAATGCAGAATATGCTGCATTTAAAAAAAAAAAAAAAAAAAAAAAGATTACACTTTTACAGCATTGCACTTAAAAATAAAATTATTTGCAGGGTGAGCATTGTGAACACATAACATGTTGTATGTATACAAACTATTACAGTATTACATTTAGAATTACAGTTCTTTAAGTTCTGTAGGTGTAGGTGGCAATCTTTCTGGAAAGTTTTTCTTATTGAATTTCTTTATTGCTACACTGCCTCAGAATATGGCTTGTTGCCTATAAGCAAAAATATACTCAAAGAAAGGTGGTGGGGTGCAAGGTAGTTAGCCTCCCTGCTAAAACAATTACTGCACAAAAAGTATAGTGAAGAAAAGTGGGAATTCAGGCTTTATGGGTTGGGTATTGACATTTTTTGAAGTAGTTCACTGTTGTAGTTAATTGAAAATATTTTTTTCATCCTCCACAGAAGTCTGTTTGGCTTCAACTGTTTTTTATTTGGACCTATAAAGATTCTGAACCACTAATACTTAGACTTGAGCCCAAACCAGCTCTTGACTGTGCTAAAAATGGTCATATAATGAATATTCAGCATGTAACTACAGAATCCGCATGGCTTATCACTCAGCTGTATTTTCCATGCAATGTCAAACAGCCTTATCTTATCAGTCATGTAGGTCACGCCCATTCCTGCATGGAAGTCATGGTGGGGTAGTGTTTTACTGCAAAGCTGAGTAAAGTAAATTCTTAATTCTTTCTTTTCATAATATAAAGCATTATAGGCATATAATTTTTGAAACAACTTTTCATTTTACAGACTGTCTTAAGAGCTTTATATTTGTTTAAATAGCTATGCAGACTTTTCCTATGCACTGCTTGCACAATAACATAAAGAATATGTGTACAACGGCACAAGTTATGTACTCAACTAGGACATAATAATGAAAATTAGTATTAAGACACCAGAATAAGAAAACATGCCTAAGAGATTTATTCACTATGGTCCCACCATAGTTCGATGCAGCTTCAAAGGTTTTCTAACATGCAAATGCTCTGGTTTTGATATGGATTACACATTAGATGCTTTCACATAGTACCTTTAACTTCACTTCTCTGCTTTGCATATGGACTTACTCTCATTAGCAACTCAGTTTACACAGGATTCATTCTGATATAGATAAATTTGAAACATCAGCACACTGCCATTTGTTAGCCTATCTATAACACACAAATACACATAAGTTGATATCTAAAGGGAATCAATTGGTATACACCAAGTAGATAGTAACATACAAACTCAATTATATAAGGACAATAATGTTCTCATAATGTGGTCTTATATTACCACACTTTTGAAAACATACATTAATTTGAGAAATTGCAAGTCTGTCAATTAATTAACACCAATAAATGTAACACTAGAACAAGGGATCTTAGAATCTTATTATACAAGCTTACAAGCAGCTAGAAGTTAACTATATTATAATTTTATTATAAGTACATTTACATAATTAGAAATTGGGAATATTGATTTATTTCTCACATGGGCATATTAAAATGGTAGTGGAAGGAGGACAGAAAAAAAGAGGGAAAATGGAGAATTATAATCTTTTACAACATTAATGTACACAAGTATATTATCAGTTGATTGCAACTTAAAACACTATATTTTAAGGTTGGGTTTCATTAGAATATGTTAAATTTAATTCTAAATAAATTAACATATATATATGTTAATATAAAATTTACTTTACTGAAAATTGTTATATTAATCAAATGAGTCTATTATTTCATTAGATGTTTTGATATAGAAGTTATTTTACATACTGAAGATAAATGGTTTGTGACATATTTGATACTCAAAAACAGAGTTTTTTGAATGTTGATTAAAGACATTTTATTCCATTTATAACTATTTTGATGTTCTAGTTGAATTTATTTAAAGATTCTTAAATATTATGGGTTTTATAAAATGTTTTTAACAAATTCATAGACGTTTGTGTATAATTAGTTAAAGCCATATTAGTTAATAAATTACAACGAATAAGCACTTAGACAGTAGCTGATAGATTCTACTAGTTAGGTGGATAATTTGAGTGATTGATGTCACTCAAATTAGGAGTTTTTAACTCCAGGTGGGTTTTGGGGGGGATATTTTATTATAAATTTATGTTATGTTTTTTGGTAATAGTTTTTCAAATGTTCACTATCTCTTATATTACTGAATTTAATTTGAAAGTACTTATATCTAAAGCTGTAATATGTAATTCATGTACAATTATAAATACTATCCCTTTTGATCATGTAACATTATACTATAATGAAAGGAGAAAAAAGGTTAAGGGTCAGCATACTTTATTAAATAAACTAAACATCTCATGACATCTTTGAAATGCATTTCAATCAATATCAACAGTTTAAATAATCCAAACAAGAGAAGATCTTTAAATAAATATCTTAAATGACATAGTTCACAATTAGTATTTCTACAAGAAACACATTTATTAACTAATGACATATCCACGTTGGATACTAAACTTTATAAAATTTTGGTCAGCTCTGAGCACTATCAAAAAAAAGGGGTGCCACAATACTTTGGAGAAATACTTTACCTTTACCAAGAATAATAGATACATATAAAGATAACAAAGGGAAGATATCATCAATTATTATAGAGTTTAGTAATAACATTTTTACATTAGTTAACATGTATTGAATACCTGTTATTGGTGTAAATACAGTAAAACAGCATATTGATCATATTATACAATTTTCTATAGGCAATATCATATTAGTTGGTGATTTTAATTGTATTCTTGATAAAAAAGATTCTAGCTCTAATAGTAAGAGAAAAAGTTCAGCGACAGCTAGGCTATTAAAAGAGTTCTCTTACATGTTCTTGTTCAAAGATATTAATAATTATGCAGATGCTAACTCATTACCTTATACATTTTATTCACAGACACAAAACATATTAAAGAATTGATAAGTGTTTTAATATCTAACAACTTAACAGACACTTTAACTAATGCTAAAGTGATATTGTGTCCACTGTCAGACCATAATTCCTTAACATTTGATCTATTTGTTTATTCTAGTATCAATGTCCAGATAAAGAGAATTCCAGCCTATATTACAAAATTAAATGATTTTAATAGTTTTTTATCTACTGAAGTTCAAAATTTTATTGAGTTTAATAGCACAGAATTGTCTGAAATATATATGTATATATATATATATATATATATATATATATATATATATATATATATATATGGAATGCCTTAAAATCATATTTATATGGCAGAATTATTGATTGGTATAAAAAGAAAATAATTTTAATGGATAAGCAATTACAAGAAATACAAACAAAATTAGACAAACTGAAACTTGATATTTCAAAAAATCTAGACAATAATAGAATAAAGGAAATAAATGTTTTAAATAATAAATACTTAGAAATATTAAATCATAAAACTATGATTGATTTAGAGAAATTTAAATTTATTATTTTTTCTATAAATCCCAGATCTCTAAATATGCTTGCCAATAAAACAAAAAGGCTAAGTAAATTCAACCATATAAAAGAAGTATATTCCCCAAATAAAAACAGAATGGTTTCTGGACTACATAATATATTAAAGGAATTTAGAGAGTATTTTTTAAAAATAAATTAATCTATTAATCCAATTAATGTCAAAAAGGACATAAAACATTTATTAATAAAAATACAAAAAAAATTTATCAGATGAACCAATAAGTGTTATTGATAGACAGATATTCTTTAATGATATTCAAAATGAAATAACTAAGCTTAAACATAATAAGGCTCCTGGTAACGATGGAATTATTTCTAAAATTTATAAGATTTTTACCTTCTAAAACACTCACATTGTTACACACACTTTTTAACGTAATTCAAACAAAAATATAGTCCCTCCTTCTTGGAAATATACTTTTATTTGTCCCATTTTGAAACTCAATAAAGACCCTACTAAATATTCATCATATAGACCAATATCCCTATTAAACTCAGATTATAAAATGTTTATATCCATTTATGCAGATAGACTTAAACAATTTTTATCTAACTTAGTTCATGAGGACCAAACAGGTTTTATAATAAATAGAACATCTTATGATAATATTAAAATAATTATTACATTAATTGAATAAGTAAAAAATTGTAGAAGTAAACTAACTCTAAATACCCTAGATATAAACTGTGCATTTGATTCTATCAATTGGGAATATTTATTCATTTTACTTAAAGAATTAAATTTCTCTAATAAATTTGTTAATTTAATCACTCAATTATATAGTGATAGTCAAGTATATATTAAAATTGGCACAAATGTGTCCTCTAATATACCTATTGTTAAAGGTACAAAACAAGGGTGCCCTTTATCTCCTCTTTTGTTCGCATTAATTATGGAACCATGGGCAAATCTAATAAGAGACAATAAAAATATACATAGTTATAGTCTAGGGCCCAATGAAACATCCAAAATCCAATTATTTGCAGATGATATATTAATTACTCTTGGGAATAATAATCCAACACTACAAGACCTATTTCAAAACATAGATTTATTTCAAAACAATTCAGGCCTTTCCTTTAATAACAACAAAACAAAAATTATTTTAATTGGCTTAAAAATCATGATATATAGGATGAATACAAAAAAATTATAACCCAATCTAATTAAATAACATATTTAGGAATAATTATCACCACTAATATTAAAGATATACTGCAAATAAATTACAATAAACGCTTGACTACTATTGAACATTTAGCAAATAAATGAAACAAAATTATATTTCCAATAGATGAAAAACATTCGATTATTAAGATGATATAACTCCCTAAATTATTATATTAGACAATCTATTTCTATACCCCCTCCTTATATAATAATTAAAAAGTTTAATACAATGATCAAAAAATTCTTATGGCATCCCATTAGACCTAGGATAGCTTTAACCTATCATACCCATAGATGGGAAAATGGAGGTATAGCCTTACCAGACTTAGAAATATATTCAATTTCTTCAGTGATAAAAACAATCTCTTATCCTATAGATGAGGAATATTCAGCTAAATGGAAAGAAATAATAATAACTTTATCTCAAAAAACAAAAAACAATGACAGTGTTCAACTATCAACTTTTGTAAAAAATTTATTCATATGGAATTTAAAAGGTTATTGTACTAACTATTCCTCACAATCATTTAAATCTAGTTATATTAATCTAATTTTAAAATCTTTTAAAATATTATATTAAGGTTTAAAGAATATGAAAAATGGTTGCTTCTCATTTTCCCCATTGTTCATACACAAGGAATCATATTCTCTACAGATTGTTCCAAAATGTCTCTATTTAAACAAAAACATTTAATATTCTGATATCAAATGAAGAATAATAATGAACTGAAAACTATTAACATATTTATGGATGAATACAACATTGCTACACTATTATGGCTAGATCTGCAAGAAACCAGAAAATACATTTTGAACAAACTCTATTTAATTCCTTTAAGTATCAAAAAATCAATACCTAAACTTATTAAATATTTGATTTTATTCTCACAACATAATCTACCAGTCAAAAACAGATTGCCATTTATTTATAGGGCAATTAAATCTGATTTGGATACACACACAGTAAATAATTGGAAATCTTTTTCTGTTATTAATAATTATTCTCCTTCAGAGACAGATAAGACTAATATTCTTATAACAGCTATTAAAACCACTTCTTCACTTAAACAGAGAATTTTTACCTGGAGATTTCTACACAAATCATTTCTCAAGCCCTATAACATGAGTATAATAACAAAAAAAATGTTGCATGCTGAAGATGTAATATTGTAATGAATGCAGGTTGGTCTCATATATGTTATGATTGCTTACTTTTAAAGATCTTTTGGGAAGAAGTTAATATTTTTTTACAAGCGATCTTTCGGATAATTTCCTACTCACTAAATCACTTGTCTTATTTAATACACCAGTTCCAGAATGTATTAAAAAATAAATATTCTATTATTTGGTCTATTTTATCCATTGCCAGAAAAACAATTACACATAATTGGAAATCTCCACGTATACCTTCATTACAAGAATTTAAAGATCTTCTCTTGGAAATATCTAAGTTAGAAATGTTAACTATAAAACTTAGATCTACTAGGGATACAACTTCTTATAATCAATGAAAAAATATACATGAATTATTAGAGAAATAATCAACTTAACTTATTTATGACATTGATCTGTAATATAGTGAGCATTGTTGTAAATAGTTTTTCTTGATTTGATTTTATTCAATTACATTCTGTTTTTGTATCTATTGTAAAAGTTCATTTTTTCTTTATAAATGTGTTATAATAATCTTATCAATAATGTTTATAACAAAAAAAAAACACTGCTGAACTGAATTTTGGTATTGGTTTGTTGTAAGGGGAAGTGTGGTAGGTCTTGGAAGACCTATCCCATCTCCATCCTGATTAACAGAACCATTGAAGAAGGCTACATTCCTTCTCTCTGGAAAATATCTCATGTTATTCCCCTTCATAAAGGAGGAAAATCAACTGAACTCTCTAACTACCGACCCATAGCCTTGCTCTCTCCTCTTGCTAAAATCATGGAAAAATGTGTCCAAAAGCAACTTCTGAAACACCTGTTAACTAACAATCTGCTAGCTAACTGTCAACATGGTTTTAGACCCTACCATAGCACCACCTCTGCCCTCCTCTCCTTCACAGATTGCATCAATAAAAATAGGAACAATAATACCCTTAGGTCTGCTATATTTATTGACCTATCCAAAGCCTTTGATATGGTCAATCACGAAATCTTGTTACACTTACTTAAATCATTTGCACTTGACACAAACTCAATTAAATGGTTCCACTCTTACCTGGACAACAGAAAACAGGCAGTGAGGTGGCAAAATAACTTATCCAACCACCTCCCCATTACTCTAGGAGTTCCCCAGGGCTCAATTCTTGGCCCTCTCCTCTTTTCAATTTTCATTAATGATCTCCATACTCATATTTCTCCTGCCATCTGTATACAATATGCAGATGATTCCACTTTAATCTGTTCTGCCTCATCCCCCTCTGTACTGCACTCTCTCACCCAAAAGACTTTTGAAACCGTAGAATTTTGGTTCCTCAAACGATGCTTAATTTTGAACCCCCAAAAAAACAAATTATTACTCTTTTCACCAACCCGAAAATCCTCTCCACTGAATTTCTGTGTCACATCAACTAATGGCACAAACATATCACCCGATCCATCTACCAAACTTCTCGGAGTTGAAATAGACAACAATCTGACCTTTGACACACACATCAACAATACTATAAAATTAGTTAACAGAAAACTAGGCTCCCTCTATAGAATTAAACCATTCCTTACTCCACATGCCAGAACTTCCATTGCTCAGACCCATCTTATCTCCACTCTCCTGTACGCCTCTCCCATCTACACTTCAGTGTCCAAAGCTAACCTCAGCAAACTGTCTGCTGCCTACAACAATATTGCCAGATTTGCCACTAATTCTACTTTTAGAACTCACCACTGCCAAAACTTAAGGCAACTACGATGGCTAGAGCTACAAAACCAAATTCTATTTCAACAGATCTCCTTAGCCCACAAAATCCTTTACAACCCCATAAACACACCCATTCTCACATCACTTATCACTCCATACTGCAATTTTAAAAGCCTTCGCTCCTCCGACAAACTACTTATATCAACTAGTAAACCCAATAACTCAGCTGGCAAATCCTTGTTCTCCAACACAGTAGGAAAAACCTGGAATACTCTTCCTCACAATCTCACAGCAATCTCCTCTATTCCCTGCTTCAAATCCCAACTCAAAACACACCTCAAAACCCACTGGTTCTGCCCCTGTAGCAACCCTGACTAGATTACCTTGGTATCTAGGTACTCTCAACTTCTCTGCTGTAAATAACTACCTTTCCTCAGGTATCTAGGCACTAGAAAAATTTTCTTTACATTTTTTCTTTTTACTTTCTCTAGCTCTAGAAACGCCTAACAAAATACACTCACTATTTTTCTCAACTTCTGCCTTTTAATATCTAATGATTTTGACATATATATTATAACCATGTCTAATGTTTTACCTGATATTACAAATGCTTGCATGTGGAGCTTTTCTCCCCAGGCCTCTGCTGAAAATGGACATAAATCCAGTTGGACCAGCCCGGTCAACAAATGTAAAATAAAATAAATAAAATAAATAAAATATTAAAGCAATACCACCACTTTTCCTCTTTATATGGTCATTATGGATGATATTATAGCCAGAAGGTTTAATTTCAGAGTTGTTTATGCTGGGTTTAAGCCAAGTTTCAGTTACAGCATCAAGCTTATGTTAGGTAATCCAGGCATGTAGCTCAGCAGTTTTATTTCTTATACTATACATTAGATCTCCATTGTTGTGAATTGGCTGTTTTTGGGCTATAGAAATGTGTTTGAGAGAGAAACATCTTTCTATTCATCATGATACATGGGACCAGTATTATGGTGTATATCTTTTCCTAAAGGATTTTAGTATATCAGGGCATACTTATTTTTTCGAGAAGACTCTTGCACTTAATTTTGTGTTGGTTTGAGGTGAAGTGCAATTAATCAGTGTATATTTGGAATAAAGGGGAAGGGCAATATTAAATAAATTTGGTGCATTGTGTGGAGAGTGTAAAGAGGAAGCATGGATAGGAGGTTGGGACAGAGTTGGAGAGATGTTGAGAGATATTATTGAGTCATGGTAAGATGAAAGGTGGCACAGTAGGAGAAGAAGAAGAATAGAGGATAAGCAGAAGAGTACCCTTATTAGGTACAGCTATCTGTATTTTATAGATGTCAGGTAGTGGAGAAGCAGCAATGAAGAAGAAAATAAGAAGCTGCAGGACAGTAGGAAATTCAGTGATGGTGGATTCTAAAAGCTGGAAGAGGATAGGTAAGGAGACACGTATTTTCAATAAAAGAAGAAACATAGGTTCTCCTGGTATCTTTTCTGGAATGCAAGGAATAAGTGGATATTAAAGGCTTGATTATAATAATGTAGACAAAATAAGAAATGAGAGTTTATGTGGGAAAAAAGGTACAATGTGGAATAGATAGGTACTGATAGGGAGGGGTTTGATTATAAATGGATATAGTGCAAAACAGTATGGGAGGGAGAAAGATAGTTGGGAGTGGGACTAAAAATTAAACAGAGATAGGGAAGTAGGAAATAAGAAACAAAAGTAGGAAATAAGAAACAGAGGTGTATGTATAGAAATAGAAATATTAAGGTCATTTGGAGAGGGTTTTGGAATAAGAGTCACAAGTGAAATGGTTATGTAGGAGGTATAATATGTTTTATATATATATATATATATATATATATATATATATATATATGTAATCTCCCAAAACAGGTATCAGCACTCGAACAACCAAGAAAATGAAAAAACAGTGCCTGCAAACGTTCGAAATCCGTCCCAGCAGTTTATTAAACCATTCAGGTTCACAAATCAAGATCAAACACAAATTCTATTGTTAACGCTATTTTAAAAACAAGAATCAACCTGCCTTACATATAGGACTTCATCAGACAATGCTTTAATTAATTAATACATTTATATACTAATCTGCTTATGTAAATTGTCCAATCACCTTGCTTAATTATTTAAAACCTCCTATCCCATTGGGAAATCTCATGAATATTAATGCCATTCAGGGAAATACATGAAAGCAACTATTATATAAAATGTTTGCTCACTTTTCAAGTGCTTAGTTAAAACATATTCATAAATAATGTTATAAACATACAATATTTGATTCATCCATCCTTTAAAAATAGTCATATAAATATTTATTTAAATATAAATTTAAATTTAAAAACACATGTATATGTTAAAAATGAACTACCTAAAAACAAGCTATTTGGTTTGTTTGTATTTTAATTTAATAAGTGGTTTATTTAATGAAATAATGCCCTCTAGTGTCAGTTTTAAACATTACAACAATTTTTCCTATATCTTATTAGCTCTTATTTTTAATAGGGGTGTTATGGTAAGGAAATCATTTAGACCTGGTTTAGTGTTGGAATCCAAATAAACTTGCCACCATAATTCTTTTGATTCCAATATTTCCTCCCATAACCCACCCCTAATATCTGGCAAAACTTGATCAAGTACAAAAATAGGAACCTATATTCGGACATGTGGTTGTGTGTTTATATAAGGCATTTGTACTCTTCGCTTTCAAAATGTCATAATTATGCTCATAAATTCTTCTTTTTAAACAGCGTTTTTACCTATGTAAAACGACTGACATTTCTGACAAATAGCCATGTATACAATACCCTTACTTTCACAATTGTAATGATTTTCACTTTTAATACATTTGTCTCTACTATCTATCTGTATTGTTTGTTTATTAATAATGTATGGGCACTGTTGGCATCTACCACATCTATATGTCCCATTCCTTCGTTGGTTTCCCTTAGATAATTTACCACTACCTCTTTCCAATATTTTACCTATATTTGGTGGGTTTTTGTACACTATTTTAGGTGCCATCTTAGTTATTTCTTCTATATCTGTTAATGAGCTAAAATTATTCCATTCTTTTTTAAAAATTTCTCTCAATTTGATATTTGACTTATTATATTCCACTATCAGGCTCCCTGAGTAATTAACTGTTTCCTCCTTGTTACTCACCATTTCTTGATTAGTCATTTCTATATTCCTTTGGGAACCCACATTTGTATCTAAAATAGGTCTAAACCTATCTAACCTACCCAACTCTACTTCTTCTCGTAAATTCTCTATAAAACTCATGGGATATCCTCGTTCTAAAAACATATTTGTGAGGGTATTACATTCTTCCTGAAAATCCTTCTCATCTGATGTCATCCTCGAACCTCTTACAAATTGTCCCTTCACTATATTTTTCTTACTATAAAGGGGATGTGCACTTTCATAATGTAAGTAAGAATTTACATATGTGTCTTTTCTGTAAACCTTACTTTGAAATTTACCCTTTTCTTTATATATTTCTATATCTAAATATTTCAATTTTTCTTTATTTACAGTATACGTAAATTTCAAAAAAGTAGTTGTTTGGTTGATATATTCCATGAATTCAGAAAATTTCTCCTGTGTCTCTACCCAGAAAATGACTATATCGTCCAAAAATCTGAAATATCTTATCCAACATTCCTTGAATTTACAATTAACTATAAATTGCTCTTCCCATTGGGCTAAAACAATGTTTGCAAATGTGGGGGCACAAACTGCGCCCATTGCAACACCCGTCCTTTGTTGATAATAACCACCGTCAAACATGATGTAATTATATTTTAAGACGGTGTCCATTAGTGTCACACTTGCTATTTTGTCTTCCAAACTTAAATTTTCATCACTAAAAATCATTTGCTCAAACATGTCCATACCCTCTCCAAAAGGGATACATCCAAAGAGGTCAATGACATCTATAGTTATGAATAATAAGTTTTCCTTATACATATCCTGTTTAATTACCCCTAATAGGTTCCAAGAATCCTTTAATATAAAATTGTTTTTTAACCAAATGTGTTTAGTTTTATGGTCAACAAATTTAGCTAAAGGACCCGTCTTGGCTCCTGCTGCAGAGACTATGGGTCTAAGGGGGGGGTTTGTCATATCCTTATGGATTTTTGGTATCCCGAAAATATAGGCTATCTTTGGTTTCTTAACCTCCAAATATCTATAGGTTGTTTCATCAATAACCTTCTCTAACACCAAATTTTGTAAAATTATATCTATTTTTTGATAGCCTATATTGATTTCATTCAGGGATACCTCTCCATACTTATAATTGTCACTCAAAATGGAATTTAACTTTCCTTCATATAATATTTTGTCCATTATGACAATACCCCCACCCTTATCCGGCTTCATTATTCTAAGTGAATTGTTACTACTTAAATTGTTTAAAACCTCCATCTCTTCTTTATTGAGATTATAATGGATCCACCCTTTGTTGGAATGTTTTCTAACTGTGTTAATCATTAAATTCTCAAAATTCTTGATTTGAGGAATCAATGGGGGGTTAAAAATTGACTTTCTCTTTAAAACACTTTCATTAGTCCTTTTTCTTGTAATACCAGCCCTATTAACCATGACTTCCAAATTAACTTTTCTCATAAATAACTTGACATCTAAGATGGTGTCATCACTTCTTTTGTTAGGTATATACTTCAACCCTTTACTAAATAAAGAAAAATGATTAGGATTCAGAATAAGGCTGCTGAAATTATAGATAGTAAAATTGTTGTAAATGTGTTTAACTTCATCCTGTATTATTATATCTTTGTTAGAGTCTGTATAATTATTCTCAAGGGTCGGCATCTACATGTACCTTCCCCTCCCTCTTCTCCCCCCCCGGTTCTGAAAATTTCTCCCATCGTGAAAATTATTTACATACTCATTATTCATTTCACCTAAAGGTGGAAATTCCACTTCATAATCTTCACCAAACCAACCATCATCCATTCCAGTCCCTTTTTATATTCAAAACTGTGTTATTAACATTTTTATTCCATTTGTTTCTGAATTTTTTCTCCCTATTTCCTTGATATACTGGTTTGGGATAGTTGGTGTGATTTTCATACTCCTTTACATCTCTGTTTAATTTTGACAATTTACTGTATCACTTCTTCACATTTTTATCTATTTCATTCCTTATTTGGAGGTACTTATCCTTTTCCTCCTTAATTTCATGCAGCAAATCTGTTGTGATACAAGTATCTAATAACTCTATTTCACTTTTCATTTCCATTTGTTTACTTTCATTTTCATTAATAATTAATTGAATAACCTCTAAACCACATTTATTAAATACATCTAACAAACATTTATGAAAATGGGAGCCTATCTGCACATTATTAGGGTATCTGTATACCCTTAAACCCTTAGGGACTATCTCCCTTTTTAAGCATTCCCTTAAATAGGCATTTTCAATACTGAGAAATCTATATTTCGTTAATAAACTGTATATATGTATATATGTATATGTATATGAACAGCGTTAAAAAAAAGAGATAAAATGAATAAGCCAATAGAGATGAGAAAATGTAATAATGGACTTTTTCCTCTTTAAATAATGAAGTAAATGTTTTTGTCTTTTCATATCATCAGACTTCACTGTTTCCCTAATGTAATGATCTTATAAAGGCAAAAATGCATATAAAAAGTGATTTGAGGGGCGGAGCCTGGATGGCCAACTGAGAGCAGTGAACTTTTAGCGCTCCATAAACTAGTAAACTAATATAGGAAAATGTTATTATTTTTAAAGAAAAAAGTTAAATATCTATAGATAAACAACTAAACTACATAAATATTAAATTTGGTGGAGTTATATAAAAATTTTCCTGTCAAGAAACTTGGAGACATTTTGAGTTACTGAAAATGAACAACTCATGGAATTCTCATCCGAATGCTGCTTTGAAGAGAGAACTACAATTGATAACGACTACCTTACAGGAACTATCCCCAAAAATGGATGGCTTTAAAAATGATTTAGAAAACTTCAAATTAAATTCTTCAAAACAGACTGATACTCTCAAGGAACTTTTGCAACATCAAATAAAAATAATAAACATAGAGACTTCTCTAAATGACATTGAAGAGAGAGTCAAAGAAGAAGAAACATAAAAAGAATATCTGCTTAAACAAAATGCCTGGCTGCATAACAAAATAGATTACTTAGAAAACAGGGAAAGGAGAAATAACATAAGGATCTTTGGACTGCCTGAAAACACTGAGGGTGAGGACATTATTTCATTTTTAACAACTTGGATTCTTGACTTTTTAGACGTGAAAGAAGGTTTCTCCTATGGAATTGAAAAGGCGCACAGAGCACTGAGGAATCCTGTTTCTAATTCAACAAATACTCCACCTAGGGCAACAGTCATAAAATTTCTTTCATTTCTAGACAAGGAGCTAATCTTAAAATCTGCTTGGAGAAAAATCACCCTTAAAATGCAATCAAAGCCTGATAAGGCTTGATAATGATTATTCTACCAGAATAATAGAGCAAAGGAACAAGGTCTGGCCAATAATAAAACTAATAAAACAAAACAGCATTAAGGCACAGCTTGGCTTTCCAACCAAGATAAAAATCCTCTTTGCCAATGAGATTAGAACCTTTAATGACTTAGAAGAAGCTTCAGTATTCATTCAAAATAACAATGTAATTGCTATGCCAGAAGAAATGGAATGGATGTCCCCAATTCTTAAAAGAATAAAAGAAACAAATCCTTGGACTGATGCTAAAAAGAAGAAATAAAAGACTGATTCCAAGATAGCTGTGTCAAAAAAAATAACTCTTACAACTACTTCTTTCAAAGTATCAACTGATATGAACTATTATCAGTAATTATTTAAAATGAGCATGTATACCCGTGGTGGTGGTGCTGCGGTAGCATTGTCGCCTCACAGTAAGACGCTGTCCAGTTCGATTCTCAGCTAGAGCGTCTTCTACTTGGAGACATACGTGAATGGGTGTACCTTCGTTGAAGGTTGTGCATCAGGCCTGGCAAGCCGGTACGTAAAAATCAACTGCCAATCATTAGTGGACCGGAGTTCCGCTGTGGCGAAGCCTAACCGGGAAAAGCCGAAAGACACAAACAAACTTAAAATGAGCATGCATCCTAAGTATGAATTCTTAAAACAAAAAGCTTCTTAAACAATTGCAAAACAGTAATGTTTTATTCAGAATGATTGAAGAGTTCAACAATTCTACACAAACACAGGTAGGTCAAGATGGGTTATTTTCTATATAAGTGAAATAGGAATAATGTACTATTTAATCTAAACAAAGCAACATATAATATAAACATGGAGTCTTTATTGAACTCAGTGAATATTTACCTTGCTCGTTTGTTCAGTGATTTTTATTTTTCAATACTCGAATTACTTAATTAATTGGTTTAATGAAGTACTTTTCATTTGTGTCATGAGTTAAATGTACCAAATTCATATTTTATAAAAGTAGTAGTACCTGTTAGTTGTTTAAATACTTATCACAATGTTTTAATGACACTCTCAGTTAAACTACATTTTAGACATGTCATTTATGTCTTCTTGTTGAGATATTGGTTAGTAAGATCTTGGTATAGTTATTTTTTATAATCTGTCCAAATGTAGCTATAATCACAATTTGTCAGGTATTATAGCTATCTGTGCTGTTTTAACTAATCTGATATGGTGTACAAAAATGCTATTGTGTCAAACAGCTGATAATATGCTGTCGTTCTCATCACTGAAGTGCTAAGGGTGATACTTTGCATTGGAAGTTTGTTACTGACTTGTTAAAATGAAGAGTGACATGTTTCTGGACCAGCTTGGGGTTGAGGGGTGCAAGTGGATGAGGCTATGATTATCGGTTTATCCGGGAACAGATAGTATGCTTCCAGGTTTATTAGGTGTAGAATAGAGAGTTTATGGAATGTAGGGCCTCTATTAGACACTGCAGTGTCTTGGTGGAGATTTTTCTTTTTTTTTTCTATTTTCTTTCTCTTCTTTGTTGTTCCTTCACTGAAAAAAGGAGGGGAAAATTGAGTTAAAATTGTAGTGATGTGAAGCTTTTGCTTTGAATACCTCACGATCCCCTGGTATACATTACATATTTATACTTACAGGAATAGACTCCATTTAGGTTTCCATGGTAATGGAAACCATGCCGACAATGCATAACGGCTCTGCAGAGACTCTGGGATGAATCTCAGCATTTAGAAAGCCCCCGTGTTTAAGAGGTTGTTGCTAAATTATGTGCCTGAATACAGACACTCATTTAACACACTTTTCAACTTACTGAAATTGTTCTGATGCCCAATACAAGTGATATTGAAAGTGTATTTTCTGCTCCAAAAAGCTTAAGTAAATATGTGAACTCAATGAGTTCTATTTACTAAACTTTGGTGAACTGTATGACCATGCTTGGAAGGAGCTGGTAACCAGAATAATCATTACAGCATATGGTCTTTGAAAGAACATAGCAACAGCCCAAAGCATACACAATAGTTATGAAATATATTAATATAGTAGTCTCAGATACATAACATACAATTGTCAGATAAGAGGAACTACTTTTTCTGAAGTTATATATTAAGTGACAGGATCTAGTAACAGGGGCTTGTCTTATAACATCACCACTGTTTTAACACACCATAAAGGCATACATAATATTGAACATCATGGAGAAGCATGTTGATTTCTCATACAAGTAAATGTGCATAATAAGTCAAGTTAATTGTTTTAACTTGAATTTCAGTGTTTGAAACCCATCTTGACCATGTATAATATATAAGATCTTACCAAGGGAGCTAATATTTTTATATATGACACTAAGGTAAAGTTATTCAAAGGAAACAATAGAAGACAGAAATTTTGGAATTGCCACAGAATGCAATTGTCACATTCTGAATAAACAGTCTTGAATTAACAATAGTCAGTCAGTCTAATTACTACAGACTATACCATTTAGAAAGTTGTTATTTAAATTTAAGAGTCTTAGTATTTGTCATAGAATGGCAATTAATGAATGTAGAAGTGAAACTTGAGATTGAGTTGGTTTGTCTGTTAGGCAGCTACAGGAAGGACACCAAACAATAGTGATTATTAGACACAGCAAGAGAATCTGTAGATTTAACTTATAATATCATTTCTTTATACTAAGAAGTGCCATATATGAAAATTTCTCAAATGAAGAATGTGGGGAAAAGGAGGGGTTCACTGTATCTGAAAGGCACTAACTTTCATTAATGTTTGCATAATGTAAATGTGTTGTTTTAAGCAAGACAGTAACAAAACAAAATGATTACTTATATGCTAGTAAAGTACGTAGTACAATCCCTGACATATTCAGTTGACTACATTGTTTTATAAATATTAGTTATAAAGTTTTACTATTACCAGTTCATATAAGGTAATACATTTTGTAAGTATGATTCCTCATAACTTAGAAGATCATATAAGATAGATCTGATTTTCATTAATACTGGTGAATATGTTAGGTGACTATTTATGGTGTAACCTCCTTAGTGTGGTTTTATATATGACATAACTTACCATATTATGATTGACTTGCTTGTCATCTTCCTTTCGTGTAAGTACTAATTGTATCTACAATAGTTAGAAAATTTATGCTGTAACAGAATTATTGATTAATCTACTAAAAGCAGTATAATGTATTACAAATGAAAATCTTTTTATTCTTATTACAAATACTCTCCATATGATAGTTTAGTTTATGGAGTTCAGATGTTTTGGTTTGTCAAAGGTATGAGTCATAATCTGATGGACATAGATGATCCATCAGATTAGGAATTATTTTCATTCCATGGCTAGAGTGGATCTTAGTTATACTAATAGTTATTATTTTAGTTTTGTTATTATACAAAAACTTTCTTAGTGGGCCTGACCAATATAACACTTCATTGGCAAACACACAGAAAATAGAACTAACAATTTCTCTTAAAAGTTTATATGTAAACATAAGTGTTGCTGTTATCAGAGAAAGCTGTTTAATAGCCACAATAAAAATAAGGATATACTTTCTAAATAATTCAAAATTAACCTTATTATCTCTAAATACTAATGGCTTAAATAATCCTAGTAAGAGACCAAAGCTACTGAAATATTTAAAACTGAACAAAGCACAAGTAGTCTTCCTTCAAGAAACTCATTCGAAAACAAATGACAATTATAAATGAACCCTAAGGAATATATGATACTGGCCCAATCTTCGTATAAGACAAAGACAAAAGGGGTAACAATTATATGGAAAACAAATGTAATCATCCCAGAAATCATTTATGAGTATGAAGATAAAAAAGTCCAAAACATACACTGTAAAGCAGTAGGAAACACTTTCAGTCAGCCAAACTCCTCAATCCAAGCTGTTTCTATTCTTCCAGCATACAAAAACACAGACTGAGCACTTTCAGCTGCTAAACTGGGGACTTCATCAGAATCTAATTGCACTCCATAGTACAGCCTTTAAATACTGTTAAAAATGAGTGCTGTCATCACCCTTCACAATCCTTTAAAGATACAACCACCTTAATGCTCAAATGAAATGCACTACAAACACCTTTTGACACAAGAACATTTTAACAAACATCATTTATAAAAAAGAACTTTTCAAATTCCAAGACATTCATCAAATGTAAACTTAAAAATTGTTTAAGATAAAAAATCAACCACATTTTATCCATTGACTTACTTTAAAAAATATATACTAAGTAGTTGAATCACTCCCTCCCCCCACACACACACAAAGGTACACAGTACTTATGAGGTAGCTTTCCTCACTAATATTGGTTTTAAGGGTACCATTTCATTAAGACCTGGTGCATGAGTCACAGCTAGTTTTATTTGCCACTTAATTTCCCTTTCCTCTATATAATTCCTGTAATCTCCCCCTCTAGGATTTAGTCTTACTCACTCCATAATGCCAAATAAAAACTGAACAAAATTTGCACATACTAATGAATGTTTATATGGGGCATTATTTCTATTTCTTGTAGCAATCTGGTACTGTTGCTGATATATATTCTTTCCCTAAGATGCCTTTCTGTCTTGCCTATGTAGTAAGCTGGACAGATTTTACAAGCTGCCAAATATATCACCCCTGATGTTTGACAATTTCCTTTTTCAAAGCAAACTTTAGACTTCAAAATGTTTTGCAGGGTTACCATGATCTTAACTTGTATGAACTTGCATTGCACACAAGTATCACATCTTGCTGTACCACTATTACCCACTACCTGACTTTTGTTAGTAAGTTCAAATACCCCTTTTAAATTGAGCCCAGTTTTGTATACAAATGTGGGTTCCTTCCCAACAACTGAAAATATTCTAGGGTTATTTTTAAGAATGGACCGATTGTTCTCAAATATCTTTTTCACTTGTTTAACTTGTCCACAAAAAGGAATAACCATAGCCTTATGAAATTGTTTCTCCTCTTCCAAATTTTCTTTTTCCTGTAGTATATTACCTAACAGTGGTTTAAATTTAAAAATGTAGAAAATGTAGAATATGTTAAAAGTGAATGGGGTAAAAAATTTAAAGCACTGTTAGGTGATATGTTGTTTGTCTTTTGGCTTTTCCCAGTAAGGGGTCGCCACAGCGGAACTTCGGTCCACTAACAATTGGCAGTAGATTTTTACGAAATGCCGCGGTGCCAGCTCGACGCTCAACCTTCAACAAAGGCATGCCCATTTACGCATGCATGTCTTTCGAATGCTACCCAACCACGGGGAGGACATGCAGACTCCACACAGAAGGCACTCCCAAGCCCAGCCTAGAATCGAATGGGAGAACTTCTTGCTGTGAGGCAACAACGCTACCGCTGTACCACGGCAGCATACTATTGTTAGGTGATATACTAGAAAAAGAAAATTTGGAAGATATATTAATTGAGAAATTCTATAGGACTTTGGAACTCCACTTTAATAAATCAAAAAAAAAAAATTACAGGCTAAGGGTAATCACGTTATAGGGAAACAATAATCTACTCTTAAATATTTAGGAATAGAGCTATGTAATGATAATAATGAGCTTGTCTCAAAAACTATAATAATATCATCAACACAATTAAAATCTGTGTGGAAAAATAGTATAAAATAATATTAACATTTGAAGATAGACTACAATTAATAAAAACTGGTTTTACTACCTAAGATTCTGTATATTGCATTGGATATGCTCAAATAAACTCATGCCTAATAAAGTTTTTATGGTTTCTCTAAAGAAATAGAATAGCCATAATACATCATATTAGACCATGGAAACAGGGAGGACTAAACTTTCCTGACATTGAAACATATATAAAGGCATCCATAGCTAAAATCATTACAGACTGGATAAATCCAAATTACTCTACAAATTGAAAATAATTATTAACTGTAATATCAATAATTGAGTTTGATTTACAAAAAAATATACCCTGGTATATACTAAGTATCAGTTTGCAACAGAATATAAAAAGCCCACTAAAACACAGCTGATTAATTATTATATCGACTCAGAAAATTCATTAATACAAATATAGATTTAAAAATTTGGATTGACCCTTTAACACCATTCATAGTTACAAAGAATTATCCACATAAAATATATAGAGAAATAATTAACTCCTGGGAACAGAAAGGATTTGTTTGTTGGTTTCAATGTATCAAAGATCTAAAAGTTCTAGATATACAAATAATAAAAACAACATACACAATTCAGCACAGCAAGACTGGCTAATTATACAAAGCATTCTGACATATTTACAAGATTTATGCAGAATAATTAATAATTCTTCATTTAAAGAAATACCTAAACTTATTAAATACTTATATGAAATCATATATAATGATTGCGATATGGAAAATGGTATTTTGACATTTTACAAACTATTGATAAAATATAAAACAACACCCAAAATATCATATTGAAAATATATAACAAAAGGACACTCATTACAGTTAACTGATGAAATCAAGTCAAATATCTTATCTGTAAAATATACTTATTTTACATAATACAGGAAAATATGTAATTGGAAATGCTTCATAGAGCATTTTTAACCCCAGATAGAATTACTAAAATCTATTCTTCCACAAATGGAATATATTGGAGGTGTGAACAAGTTCACAGAGCAGATTGGAACCATATTTTCTATGATTGTGTTAAAATTAAGCCATTCTAGAATGGTATAAATAACTTTCTACAGACTGTATTTAATGAATTGCTTATATTATCCAAAGCTCTTATATTGTTAAATGTGAATGAAGGTCCTCAGTTGAACATGTCGAACATGTATTTATTATGGACAATACTTGCAATCCCAAGGAAGTGTATAACCAGAAGATGGAATACAAACACACTACTGACTCTGGAAGACTTCTACAGCCTACTGAAGACCACAGAGTTGATGGAAATTAAAATTAAATAATTAAGGGTTCATCCTAAGCCATTGCTCAACAACCCATGGAAAAAAGTCTTATCATTGATTGACACTATGCAATAATTGAACATACATACTCTGATAACTGGATGGTTATATCTATAAAGTAATTGTATATATGGAAGTCTGTTATAGAAGTCAGGCTAATGTAAATAGTGTACATAGTTATTTATGATGTTATAAACAAATACTATGGAATTCATTTAACTGTATTTGAAAATAAAAACGTTTTGAGCAAAAAAAAAAGTCATTTGACTCCACATATCTTTTTTGTTTCCTTTTTGAAACAAACTTATAATTAATACTTGTATTCAAACCTTTACCTAACATGCATCCAGTAAAATTTGCCATTCATACTTTCTGGTAATTCAAATCATGTTCCCAGCTACTCTCACTTTCATTGACTGGTGCATAATCTAAATCTAAAACACCAAACAGCTGATTTGGCATATTGGTGCATTGCTCTGACTCTAGTGTAAAGGGTCCTGTGTTTGAGACTTGGCAGTGATATCTTTATGTCAAGTAGAGTACCTCTCTAGCTTTCTTTAAGAGGAACCTGGATGACTGGATGTGAAACAGAAAATATACCCCTGGGATCCCACCTGTATCCCTGCTGGACAGGGGAAACAGGTGCTGACTTTTAGGGAACATAGGCAAAATTCTTGACTAGGCTTATAAGGGCCTCCAGGCAAATAGCCTAGTATCATCCTATGAACCTATGAATCTATGAACCAAACAAAAATCACTTAAAACTTTTGCATTTGTCAGAATTTCTAAAAATATCATTGAGCTGTTCCCTTCTTTTTGTGGCCCTCAGCTGTTCAAGAATCCTGCTTTTTAATTTCCTACTAGTCTTTCCTACATAAAAACTCTCAAATACTGTGCAGGCTGCATAATACACTACATGCTCTAACTCACAAGTAGATCTCCCTAGTGGCTTGTATTTGTCATGGTGTTGGGATAATAGGTGTTTGAACCATCTAGAATATTCCTGCAAGTCGTACAACTTAAACATTTATATGTGGCCTCAAATCTATTATTGATTTTGTTTCTTTTTCATTTTTCTTTTTCCCACTCTCTAAAGTCCCTTTAATGTTGTTGGCCCTTCTATTCACAAACCTTGGTCATGTGCTGACACAAGAAAACACTTCCTGATTACTACTTAAAAATTTCCAGTTGTTCCCAATAATGGTTTTTATAGCTCTGTGAGTGAACACCATGCTTACCCCCACTCCTTTTTTCTTGTTGCTATTATTAGCTTCTCTAGTTTCCTTTGTTAATACTTCCTTCTTTAATGCTTGTCTGTGATACCCTCGATTCCTAAACCTCCTTCTTTTCTGTGATATCACTCCTTACCTCCTCTGTGATTAATTCATTGACCCTCCATACAAAAAAATTGCTCCCTGTTGAATTAAAACTTACCCTAATTAGCAATTCCTTGTTCTTATCACATTTATAAATCCACATATCAAAATAATTTATGTTTTCATGATCTATGACAAACTTGAAATCCAAAAACTATGTTGTATCTTTAATTTACTTCATAAAGGCTTCAAAATCCATTTTATTCCCCCTTCAGACAAAACAAAATATTATCAATAAAGTGAGCACAAAAGTGATACCTTCTTGAAATACTTGCATAAACAAATTCCTCTACCAATATCCCATCACCAAGTTAGCATAACTGGTAGCCAACCTCCATTCCATAGGCATCCCTCTTGTTTGCTGATAAAACTCTCATTAAACATGAAATAATTATGCTTCAAAAAACAGTATATGCATTCCCCAGTGAATTTGATTTCATCTACTGCATAATCATTGTGTTTAAGCAACATACTGCCCACCAATTCCACCTCTATGTCATGTGGAATAACCATTTACAGGGATTTTACAAGTAAATGCTTTTCTTCAAGTGTAACACTGCTATGTAAATTCTTAAAATGAAAGAAATCCTTGGTAAATGATGGTGCACAATAAAGCTTTGTAGCCCCGCACAATTGGAAACAAAATCTAGTCTAGAAACATATATCAGACTTGCTCTATATAACCCAGAATTTTAGGAAGTCAGCTTAATCTCAGGTTGCAAAACAATAATTACAAACTTCTTCTCCTAATATTATTCATTGTACACAGGGTATACTACCATACTCTGGCTTTAATAAATAATTCCTCTGTATAATAGTTCTCCTGCTCCTTCTGAGCCTCCCTCTTTTACTTCATCATTTACTTAAAACACATTAATGTATTAAGCATACATTTGCATAGATCTTCTTTGATTACAATATCTCAGATGCTGACATAGGCGCTGACATACTCCACCAATAATTCATTAAACAAGACTTTGTATCTGTCTTTTTGCAATACATATACAATCTACACATTTGCCAAAACATTATGCCAACCAATTTGAAAGCTGATGCAATTGAATATCTACCCTAACAAGCAAGCCCTAAATCTTTCTCAGATTTTTGATCCATATCTGTGTTTTTTATATATGTATGTATATATATATATATATATATATATATATATATTAGATAAAACCGCTGAAATGTCATTTACATGTACTTAAATTTGGATAGAACAAATAAAAGCATATAACATTGCATCTTTGTGATATGATGCAAAATCCATGTGGTTTATCCACAGCACAGTTTGTTCTGACATAGATTCTCCTTCACACTTTGAAAAGGATGAAGTTCAATTGCATAGTATTTCATTACCTTAGAATTCACATTTCAAACATTTGACATTCTGACATTCAGACACCTGCATCCCCCAGCACTTCAGCATAATGAAAACTGCCTTTATGTGGAAGATGAAATATCTAGGCTACAGCACTGACAGACAGGCTGGAAAGCAGTTGTTTAAATTAAGAAATATAATCATGTTATAGAATAGGAAATAAAGAATGTTGGGCAAGTACTAAGAAGTTTAAAAATAGTAGAATAATTGCCAGGGAATTATTGTTTGAAAGGTCTAAACATGACAATTATGACTTTGAGAATGTAGCTCAAAACACATATACATACCTTGACGAAAATAATTAACTGGCAATGGTTATACCCAATATTGTCCTTTATAGGATATAGATTTTAGTTATTTTATATAAATAATAAATATGTATTAAAGTTCTGAAGAGAAACAAAGTTAGGAATTGAGAATTTTTGTTATCTTATGGAAGCAGCTTCTGTTGCTCATCTCTGCTTCATTCATCCACCCTCAATCCCTTTTTCCTACTTTGCACATGGGGTCAGGGGGTCACTTCAACAGTGGCAATCATCTCGAGCCAAGGTTTACACTTCTGGTGGCTAGCCCATCTGCAGTAGTTCATCCATACCACTCACACCTATATCCAATTTAGAGTGTCCGATCCACCTAGTACATGTCTTTGGAATTTGTGAGGAAAGTGGAGCACCCAGAAGAAACCCACAAAACCACATAAGACTCTGCACAGAAGGCACCGAAGCCGAGAATTTAACTGAAGAACTTCTTGCTGTGAAGTGACTAAGCTATCTGCTGCACCTCTGTGGTCGACCTCTGCTTCATTATTACTTTATATCTATTTTATATGCAGATGTAAACATAAGAATAATACTTTTTTCAATAATTCTGAAGCAGCAATGCTTACTTTTCAAAGAGTATTTAGCTATGTTGAATATCTCTTCTTCCTTGCATGCAGGTTTGCAGTCATACCACATGTTTACTTCTCATCAGATGCTGTTGAGCTATCCTGTAGACTTTGCAATTTAATAATGAGGAAGAACTGGGTAGTGCAATATTACAACACTGCAAGCTATTCAATTTCTGAAATAAAAAATGGAACATTTATACTTTTTAATAATTTATTGAAGAATAATGTCCCTTGAATGGCAGACACTAGAATGCGTGCAATTTAGGCTTCCGAATTTTAAACCAGGTAAGGGCCAATAGTATGTATTCGTTATTAACTGATTTGAAATTTGTTCCTCAAGTAACTAAGTCAGAATAACTCCTGTGCCACTACTGTGCAAACCAGGTACAGTCTGAGAACATTATTGTGTTATATTACAAGCCTCTCCTTTTTAGCTTTTGTGACACTAATCTTTTCAATTTTCTGAATTAAGAAAACCCCACAGAAGCTGTGCTACCTGATACACAGCTTATGATGAAAGAGGAAGAAGAGGCCATTTAGAAGTAAGAACAGCACTAAGGAAAATGAAGCCTGGGAAAGCAACAGGCTCAGATGAGGTCACATCAGATATGAGCAAGACGTTGGGTCACTTAGGGGAGAAATGGCTCAAGGGGGTACTCATAGCAGTATCAAGAGAAAATAATATTTCAGATGAGTAGAGAATAAGGATTCTAGTGCCAGTTTAAAAAAAATAAATAAATAAAAGGGGACATTACAAACTGTGGGCAGTACAGAAGTATTAAACTATCAGTCTGCAAGAAAGTATGGGAAAGAGCGATTGATAAACAAATATGAAGAGTAGTAGAAAGTAAGATAGGAAATTATCAGTTTTGATTCAGATCAGGATGCAGCACAACTTGCCTGATGTTTGCAGGGTGGCAGATAGTGTTCAAGAAGCTAGAGATGAGGAAAAAAATCCAATATGGAACAGAACATTATAGACTTAGAGAAAGATGACAAGGCCCCAGGAAAGCTGATTTGGCTGGGCCTACAATGGTTTGAAGTTGTGAAAACATTGGTAGAATTAGTGCAGAATATGTACAAGGGCCCAATAACACAAGCACAACCAGCATTCAAGCTCATGGAGGGGTTCTCATTGGAAGTGGGTCTGCATCAATGTTCAGCTCTGAGCCCACTGATGTTCATATTTGTAATGAGCTACATTAAGGAAAAGGTCAAGGAGACAGATCAGTAAATCTGCTGTATGCAAATGGTGTGGTATTATGAGAAGTCTCTGAACAAAAACTTCATCAAATGTTAGGAGAGTGGAATGGAATGCAAAATTGAAGGCACATAGGATGAAAATGAGTGCAGACAAGACTGCTTTTATGGCAGCAAATGGGGGGAATCCATAGAAGTTGAATATTGAGATAGAAGGGAAATTGGTCAAATAGGTTAACAGCTTCAGGTTTCTGGGAAGGGTGGCTGAGGAGAAGGGAAGCTTGTGTAAAGAGGTCAAAGCTTGAATCAGAGTGGCTGCAGCCAACTGACATGCAGTGTCAGGGAAGTTTTTCACAGAAGAAGACCAAAAAAGCTGCACCCAGTACTACTGTATTATACAGACACGTGGGCCATAAAGACAGAGCAGCTGAATAAGTTAGAGGTGATGTAGATGAAGTACCTGAGATGAGTCGTAGGATGCACAATGTAGGGACAGACAAAAATTGACAGCAGAAGTCAAAGTAGCACCAGTTTCAGACAAGGTCAAACATATCTGCAGGAAAACAGAAGACAATCTGCTGAAGAAGATTTGGTAGGGACAAGAAGAAGCAATAGGAAATGAGGCATCCAGGAAAGAGATGGATGGATTTCAAGAGAGAAGACCTGAACCCATCAGGCATGATCATTGAAGAAGGTAGGAAAGTGGCATCACATACAAAAAGATAGCAGCAGTTGACACAACACTCCAGCCCCATGTAGAGAATGTGGAAAATGATGGTGATGTTCAGTTTCAGGGCATTTGGATGAAATACAGGTTACATTGTCCCTACCTTTTCCAGTTATTTATCAATTCACCTTAGAAACAGAGCAACTAATCACCCATGACTGAGTGGCTTGCTCCTGAGAGACCGACAGTAGGGGAAAAGGGATTCAGGACTATCATGAATTTTCAGTAAATGGGGGGTTGAGGCAGACTTATTTGCAAAGACTGACAAATAATCCTGTAAACAAAATAATTAATTATATTCACCCAATGCTGGGAAAGCAAAAAACATCAAAGAGTACTACTTAAATATTGAAAATACACTGATAGTATATTTTATTTTGTTTTTACTTATGAAGCATATAAATCCACTAGGCACAACTGTATTTTCACGTCTGACCTGTGACTACTGTGGCTCACTCAGAGCTAGCAAAAATAACCTGAAAAAAAACAAACTCTTAGGATAAAGTATGTTAACAGCACATATATTTAGTTCTCTGCAGTAAATTGCCTGCAAGTCATAAAACAACTAGCTTGCTTTCCTGGTGCATCAAGGAAAACCAAGTTTGCATATAAAAAACACTATATTTGCTTTGTACTGGTAAAATAAGGGAATTACTTAACTACATAATTTGCAATTAATCAGGAGGACTGTGACATTGTTTAGACTTGTTATTCACAACCAGTATGCTGTAGCAATAAAAAATAAAGAAGAAAACATCTTGGAAGTATAAACCTGATGATGCAGCTGCTAAAAAAATGGAAGATTAGAATTATATCTGGCTACGTTAATGATATGAGTGAATGAAGGAAAATGGA
This sequence comes from Protopterus annectens, assembly GCF_019279795.1. NCBI lineage: Eukaryota > Metazoa > Chordata > Ceratodontiformes > Protopteridae > Protopterus > Protopterus annectens. The sequence goes on along the minus strand of NC_056737.1, from coordinate 529,040,620 downwards.
AATTATTATTTGCACTGTATTGTTGGAAACAGCATTCTTCTGTAACAAGAATTTTCAATGGTCTGCAGAAATTCATACTTTTTGCACATTCATGCTGGATTCTCCTCCTGTGGTAGAACAAATACAGTAACTATAGTGCTAACATCAACAGCCCACTCAAAATAGTCAGAAAGAATCCTTGTAGCTAACACATCCACTCCAGATTCATCCTGTACCACTGAAGAGACAGCATAATAGCTTTAATAATGGTAACACTTGAAAATTATCTCATTCCACAGGTTACATATTCACTTGAGGAGAATCAGCCTGGAAGAAGGCAAACTGTGAAGTATTGTTTTACTCACATAAGTATTTAGAGTCAACTTATACATGATGAGGATACTACAAAAAGTCATTATGGGCTCCCACTCCTAGTTTTTCTGGAAGTCTTTCATTGGTGGATACTTAATATTGCCCTGACCAAAATCTAGAGAGAAAAAGACACCCCTTCAGATGGTAGTCTCACTCCTTATCAAAGTCCTGTGCTCAGTCACAAGCAGGAAAGGAAAGGAAGGGAAAGGTAAGGAAATTAAACAAATGAAAAGGAAAGGAAAGGAAAGGCATGGAAAGGAAAGGAAGGGAAAAGAAATGAAAGGAAAAAGGAAAGGAAGGGAAAAGAAATGAAAGGAAAGTGAAAGGAAAGGAAAGGCAAGGAAAGGAAGGGGAAAAAAGGGAAAGGAATGGAAAGGAAAGGAAACCAAAGGGAAGGAAAAGAAGGGAAAGGAAAGGAAATGAAACAAAAGGAAAGGAAAGAAAGGGAAAGGAAAGGAAGGGAAAAGAAAGGAAAGGAAGGTTAAGGAAAGGAAAGAAAAGGAAGGAAAAGAAAAGGAAACCAAAGGAAAGGAAGGAAAGGAAAGGAATCGAAAGGAAAAGAAGGGAAAGAAAAGGAAGGGAAAGGAAAGGAAAGGAAGGAAAGAAATGGAAATGAAATGAAAGGAAAGGAAAGGAAACCAAAGGAAAGGAAGGGAAAGGAAATGAAATGAAAAGAAAGGAAAGGAAAGGAAGGGAAAGGAAATGAAACAAAAGGAAAGGATAGGAAAGGAAAGGAAGGAAAAGGAAAGGAAAGGAATGGAAAGGAAATGAAATGAAAGGAAAGGAAGGGAAAGGACAGGAAAGGAAAGGAAAGCCTGCATTTGTGTTTATTTTTAAAGAGTTTAACTAGGGAAGTTTCTAAGTTTTGAATGACATTGCAGAGGACTAGATGGAACAAAATACTTTTACAGTCTCCATTGTGGTTTGTATGTAATATTTTTTTTTGTTTTTCTAAGTGGTTTATACATAACTAGGACAGTTAAACTGCTTCTTCAACGCCTCCCCCCTTTAACTATGTTCCAGGCAATGTCAAAAGGAGTATGTGTAAATTTTAAACAGTCTACAAAAGTAACATGCTTTCAAAAAGAAAGAGCATAGAAAAGAAACATTTTGACATGGGATAACACATATACTCTATACTTACAATAAGAGCATGATTAACCCCTGGGGATTGCACATGGCATTACTAACCACTATAATACCATTGTGACTAATCATATATGTCAATTCCATCTATGTTTGTGTATTTTTCAATATTTCTTTAATGTAAACATTATAAGCTGAAAAGTACAATCACAGATTTGTTAACTAATAAACCAGACAGTACTATATTAATTCTCCTCAGCCCTTCCCTTACAAACCATGAATAAATCAAATACAACGCAAAAGTTTCAGGTTTCTAACCACTAAATGAATGAATGGATTACTAAAAGAGGCTTTGCACACTGTATCTCTGATAATCGACATTGATTTTATAGATAAAATAACAACAGTAGGTTTTCCTCAAATGTGACCTGCAGTATCTACTCATTCAGCTGGAAGCCATTAGACATTGGACATTATGAAGAATTGTAGATAAGCTGTATATACAAGAAATGAAACATTTAATAATCCAGATGAGTACTCATAAAATTCTTCTAAGCAATGATAAGATCGGCATGTTTGTTTGTGGACTACTTCAGAGATGGCCAGTTATATATTAATATTCATAGTAATATTAATAATAATAGTAATAGTAATATTAGTAAATACATTAGATGGATGGCTAATTCATCACTATTCAGATGCCAATGTATCTTTTTCTCCAAGATGCTGCAATCTTGAAATATGTTACATTTAATGTGCATTTAGTTTTACTTTTCATAAGGAAAAGGTGGGTTCAGTTTTTCCTCAACAAAAACACTGTAAATGTTCTTCCAACTCCTAGATGCTAGTTTGCATCATCTCCTACTGAGCAGTTAGTGACCAAACAAACCACATCCAAAATTATCTTTCTACATTACACTGTAAAGCAATGAAAGTGGTGTAGGGCAAAGATAAAAAGTTCTCACTTTCTGCCTGCTGTCTCTAGATCCAAATAGACTAGAATATAAAATCCTTCACAATAATATTCTGCAGGGCTAAACAGGCAATTCAGGAGTCATATCTAGCAAATTTAGAAACCATTCTGACAAGGTAAATTTACCTCTTGGTCTAGTAACTTGAAACTGCATGAGCACATTCTTAGAATGGTGCAATACATACAGCCAGTCTCCCAATGCAACAGCAGTGGTTCACAGAATGCCACTTATTACATATTATACAATAACTGGCTATTAATATTCAAAACTGAGCACGTTAATTGGTCAGCCCAACCAGCGTGCCAGTTGTAAATTGAGCATATAACAATGAAGTAAGTCTGGTCGCCTGGACTTTCTATTGATATATGCTATGATTTTTCAGTTTTCTTGTGTTAAGATGACGAAAGGTATGAAATTCGCAATCCAGACATTTTACAAGTACAAGAGAGACAGGAGAGAAATACAAGGAAAATCAGGTGCATTTCTTTAGTTTCCTTGTATTTCTGGATTGAGAATTTTGAACCACTAGTTCGAAGAGCTTGCAAGATTCTGAGACATGCAAAGCACTGGCTCTGACTGTCTGGATTATGTATGACTAACCCTTGAAATTAGCTAGAGCTGAACACAAGGCCATATTGTAAGTTCATCTTCAGAAAATATTGGTCAATCGATAATCTCACAAACTTCCTAGGGTCAAATATATGTTATTCAGTTTGCATGTGGTTTACTTTCCTCCCTTTTCATGTTTAAGGGACTAAACTGTCCACATTTTGTCTTAAAAAAAAAAATTAAAGAAACAATTTTCATCTTCCTTTCTCCATTGTTTTCTTGCCAAAGCATTGATGTACTGTGTAAGCATAGGAACATAAGTGCCATACACATGCACAGTACATCAGGAAAGCCCCAGGATACTGGAGAAAAATGTAGAAGAGCCACACGGCAGCCTTAAACAAGGGCTTTATTTAAGAAAAGTAACCATATTTTTTTTTTTAAATAATGTAATTGTATAATAGCAATAACCCCATGGCTTTGTCCTTGTGACAAACCATGTCAACCATGGGAAAACCCAGCATTACCCACACCCAGCCATGGCTATAATAATCCTTCCAGTATGTATTAAACATAACTTCAGTTAAGCTTACTGATGAGTTACACAATCCACACAACCATTACTAGAGAACAGGTCATTAATGCACTTTCCAAGGCATCAATGGGCCCCTGAAAACACCTCAGGATGTTTAATAAATAGCATGAAATATGGCCTCTTTGGTCCACTTGAATCACTATTCACCTGGAGCCTTCAGTCATGTTTTGTGCCAAAAGAATGGAAGATGGCTACAGTCATTCCCCTGCACAAAGGAGGTTCAACCATTGATCCAGGTAACTACAGGTACATAAGTCTTACCAACCTTCATATATAAGGCCATGGAAAGAATCATAATGGACATGATAAATAAGGACATACGCAACCTACAAACACAGGACTCATCACAGTTCGGCTTTGTTAAAGGAAGGTCATGCCTATTATATCTGGTGGATATTTTTGAGAGGGTCACCAAAATATAGGATGAAAGTAAGAATGTGCATACAGCTTACCTCGACCTGGCTAAGGCTTTTGATATAGTACTCCATTCAGGGATTATAGACAAGCTCACCAATTTAGGTATAAACCCTTTTATCACCAACTGGGTAGCCAACTCGCTCACTGATAGGACCCAGGAGGTCAAAATATGTGAGGCCACCTCCACCAAAAGGCCAGTCACTAGCAGAGTCCCCAAAGTCTCTTGGCCCCACTCATTGTTTACATCTGTTTTTCTCAAATGGAAGCAAATGCTGAAGGTTTATGGCTGATTAAGTTTGCAGATGATTACAAGTTGGGAGCTGTCATCAACTACCCTGCAGACAGTAGCATTCTTCAAGAAGGTCTATCTCTGACTAACAAATGGTGCCAAAGCCATGGTCTTAAACTCAGTGTTATGAAAAGCATAATTGTAGCCTTTGGGAAATCAATTATCCCAGCAAATTATCATGATGATAATACACCCCTAAGAGTTGACCCAGTGGTCAGGATCTAGGTACGCACATAGACAGGGGCCTTACCTTTAACCACCATGTGGCCACAGTGGGGAGGAAATCCTTTTATGTTGAGCAACTTATAAGTAAGGTCATGGCATCTAGGCCCAGAGAGGTCATTTCCCCACTGTAATCCACCCTTATCAGACCAGTCATAGGGTATACTGTTCCCTTTGGTATGTACTTGACAAGGCATATGCAGCAACTAGAGAGACCTCAAAGGTTCCTTACAAAAAGAATACAAGGTATAACAAACCTGCCTTATGCAGAGCACCTTAAAGCCTTTTCTCTCTCCTCAGTCTCTTATAGGTTGCTGAGGGGTGATCTATGCCTGGCTTACAAGGCACCCGCAAAACCCACACTTATGAATCTCCTACATATTTATAAGTTAAAAAGTACCAGAGATACAAGGTCTTGAATTTTATCGGTGACTTAAACAGAATATGCTAGAGAGCCAGATATGTGTCCCAGAGACTGCCTGTCCTATAGAACAGGCTTCTTATAATTGTGAAGCCGAGTTCATCTATTACCCAATTTAAACACAACCTAGACAAGAGGATAGGGAATAAGAAATTTACACCAGGCCTGCACACATTTCTCTTATGGACAGAGGTAGCTTATAAATGCCTGGCCTCATTGCCCTATTTGGATAAAGGACATCATTATTCTTTCTGGAAAACTTGGCTAGTTTTAGAAAGGCTCCTTGGGCCATTAGCCAAGCAACAGTCTATTAATCTGTTAATCTCCAACCACCACAATACTGTCCATGTATGAAGCGAGTGATTTACCTTACCTGTTTGATCCAGAAACTTCATTTTAATATATTGGCAAGTCACAAATTATTTCATCAGCATCTTAGTGATCAGCATTCATTCATCTTCCCATTAAGTAATAGAGCTCATTACACAACCTCTTACTGTGTGTAAAGAACCTTAAATTATAGACAGTGCTTGTTACACAACCCTTACTGAGTAAAGAACCTTAAATTATAATTAGAGCTTGTTACACAACCTCTTACTGTGTGTAAGGAACCTTAAATTATATACAGTGCTTGTTACACAACCTCTTACTGTGTGTAAGGAACCTTAAATTATATACAGTGCTTGTTACACAACCCTTACTGAGTAAACAACCTTAAATTATATATAATGCTTGTTACACAACCTCTTACTGTGTGTAAGGAACCTTAAATTATATACAGTGCTTGTTACACAACTTCTTACTGTGTGTAAGGAATCTTAAATTATGTATAGTGCTTGTTACACAACCTCTTGCTGTGTGGAAAGAACCTTAAATTATATATAGTGCGTGTTACACAACCTCTTACTGTGTGTAAGGAACCTTAAATTATGTATAGTGCTTGTTACACAACCTCTTACTGGGTGTAAGGAACCTTAAACTACATATAGTACTTGTTACACAACCTCTTACTGTGTGTAAGGAACCTTAAATTATGTATAGTGCTTGTTACACAACCTCTTACTGTGTGTAAAGAACTTTAAATTATATATTGTGTTTGTTACACAACCTCTTACTGCGTTTAAGGAACCTTAAATTATATACAGTGCTTGTTACACAACCTCTTACTGTGTGTTAGGAACCTTAAATTATATATAGCGCTTGTTATACAACCTCTTGCTATGTGTAAGGAACCTTAAATTATATATAGCTCTTGTAATAAAACCTCTTGCTGTGTGTAAGGAACCTTAAATTATATATAGTGCTTGTTAAACAACCTGTTACTGGGTGTAAGAAACCTTAAATTATATATAGTGCTTGTTACACAACCTTTGTTGTGTATAAGGAACCTTAAATTATATATATAGTGCTTGTTACACAACCTCTTACTGGGTGTAAGGAACCTTAAATTATATATAGTGCTTGTTACACAACCTCTTACTGTGTGTAAGGAACCTTAAATTATATATAGTGCTTGTTAGACAACCTCTTACTGTGTGTAAGGAACCTTATATTATATATAGCGCTTGTTACACAACCTCTTACTTTGTGTAAGGAACCTTAAATTATATATAGCACTTGGCTTGTTGCACCACCTCACACTGTGTGCAAGGAACCTTAAATTATATATAGTGCTTGTTACACAACTTCTTACTGTGTGTAAGGAGCCTTAAATTATATATAGCGCTTGTTGCACAACCTCTTACTGTGTGTAAGGAACCTTAAATTATATATAGCGCTTGTTACACAACCTCTTACTGTGTGTAAGGAACCTTAAATTATATATAGGGCTTGTTACACAACCTCTTGCTGTGTTTAAGGAACCTTAAATTATATATAGCACTCCGCTTGTTACACCACCTAACACTGTGTGTAAGGAACCTTAAATTATATATAGTGCTTCTTATACAACCTCTTACTGTGTGTAAGGAACCTTAAATTATATATAGTGCTTGTTACACAACTTCTTACTGTGTGTAAGGAGCCTTAAATTATATATAGCACTTGTTACACAACCTCTTACTGTGTATAAGGAACCTTAAATTATATATAGCGCTTGTTACACAACCTCTTACTGTGTGTAAGGAACCTTAAATTATATATAGGGCTTGTTACACAACCTCTTGCTGTGTGTAAGGAACCTTAAATTATATATAGCACTCCGCTTGTTACACCACCTAACACTGTGTGTAAGGAACCTTAAATTATATATAGTGCTTCTTATACAACCTCTTACTGTGTGTAAGGAACCTTAAATTATATATAGTGCTTGTTACACAACCCTTACTGTGTAAAGAACCTTAAATTATATATAGTGCTTGTTACACCACCTCACTCTCTGTAAGAACCTTAAATTATATATAGCTCTTGTTAGACAACCTCTTAATGTGTATAAGGAACCTGAAATTATATATAGTGCTCATTAAACAACCTCTTACTGTGTGTAAGGAATCTGAAATTATAGGTTTTCCAGGTGTTAATTGTCATTTGCAAATGCAAACATTGATCAGAGCAAATTTAAACTATAGTTGTTGTTGACTGATATATTAATTTATTTTGTATGGAAATAAATAGACTAGCTTTGCTTGCATCACTCTTTTGTATACCAAATAGTCACTCTTATTGTTAAGGTACCATATTTTCTCTGGTATTTCTTTTGTACGAACTCCTTTTTGACGTATTATATAAAGTGTTATGGTGACAGTAATTTCAAATCATCACTGTTAATACCAATTGTTTGAGAAGTGATGTCTGTTGGCTGTGATATGTGAAGATGTTATTATCATTCTTAGTGGTAAACTAAATATTATGATGAGTATTAAATATTCTGGATACAAGAGGATGAAATGGTATAGATATTTTGTAGGGTAGTATCATTGGTTTCAAGTGCAGCTGTTACATTGTCATTAATACATAAATGCTGCAGATGGTCACCTCAGTCACATTATCCTTTACTAGGTGTTTGCCATTTCTCCATGGCTGGGTTATGCAACCATTGGGTTAGTATATTTAAGTGGGTTGCCCTTTCTTTAGGAGGTTGGGGGATGGCATAATGGTTAAGCTGTTTCTCTTTCAAACCCAGTGCAGGGTTTGAGTCTTACCTTTGAAAGGACCTTGACTAGGCTTAAAATTACCTGCAAGGGCAGCTACTCTAGTACGTACCTATGATCCTGTGACCATGGAGTTAGTATACTTATTTAAAGAAGTTATGCAGCAAAAGTTATTCATTATTTGTAAAAAAATGTTGATGTTGCAGTATTTTTTTTCATTTTTAATTTCAGATGTGAGTTTTCCTGATGTACACTTCTCAACCTCTTAGTGCAGGAATTCTGGACAAAACCAAAGGTGATGAAGGGACAAGGGACAAGGGACAGAGTTTAAGTATTGCTTTTATAAACTTAGAAAGTTGCTAGAACATCAGGTTTTACATTTGCATGCATTTTTCTGAAGGACATGAAGTCAGAAACTCAAATATCTCTCATTATTTAGTGCTTTCAATCCTCGATTATTTGCCAGAACAGCAGCCTAAAATGTAAAGCATGAATCTAGATAATCAGTAAAATTCTGGACAACTGAGAGTTATATCTTGATGTACTGACATGAATCCTTCATATTTTATCAGTAAATGGAGATTAGATAATTAGTCACCAAAAATTACTTTCAAATCTCAATAAGCTGAGATCATACCCATCAACTTCTTAGAGCAAGAAATCTTGACAAAACCATAAATAATAGGGGGACAAAGGCCCAAAAGAGGGACAATTTTTAAATAATGCTCCAAAAATCTTAGAAAATTGATAAAATAACAGGTTTTGCATTAACATAAATTTTCTAAAGGGCATGAAGTCTGAAACTTCAACACACAATGATTTGCCAGAAAGCTACAATTTTATGAGGAAACATAAAAAATAAATAAATAAGAGGCAAAACTCTGAACATTCTGTGAAAATGTGGGCAGTTGAATGGCATGGCTGAGATTAAGTTAAGTATGTTGTGGCAACTAAAGGCAGACCTTAAAGCCAGTTTATTTACCTCTCCTAAACTCCCCAATAAAGAATAATAAAAAGCAATTCTGCAAACAACTGACAATTTGTGCTGAGAAAGTACGGATCAACCAGTATACATCAATGGCGTAGCTCAGTATACTCTGTGTTCTCAGATTAGTACATTTTTTTCTGAGCATATCTTAGATACAGTAAGGGTTCAAAGAGCACAGAAGACAAAGATCTGTCTAAGGAAGTTTTTGTTGTATACAGCTTGATAAAATATGCTTACTTGAAAGGAATGCTCCTCTAAAAAATAGTCTGTCATGTTGATGGCTGGCAACATTTGCATATAAGTTGTTCCTTTCCAAAATGTACAGTGGCAGCAATTTAAGGGTTGAATAAATTTGTAAAGGGTGAGGGAGAGGGCAAAAGCTTGAGATTTTAGTACAAAATATGCATTTCTGGTTATATCCCTAGAATACACCATAACCTACATATTAAAGTAGGATGTTCTCCTTTTCCCAAGTACATTTTGAACTTGATCTAGCAGCACTCATCACTACTAGGCGATTTTCAGACTAGAAGCTAAAGTTGCATTCTGTTCTGGATTCCATTTTGCCTAGACAAACCTTCATTTATCACGCAGATGTTAAGAACATACTTAATTTAGGCAATTAGACTTTGTAGGGTTGAACCCTAACCAGCATACCTAAGAAGAACTCAAGTTCTACGACACTTCCTGTAAGCACTGCACAAGGGCTGTGCCAAATGTTATACTCACAACTACAGGCCTACAACTTTACTTTAGTAATTATTCATCATAAATGGTTGAATGAGGGACATACAGTTTATTTGTCTCTTCTAGGTTTAACATAAATTATGCTTTTTTTGTCTGCCAGACCTGTTTCCTTTAAGCTTAGTCAGATGATGTGACCCCTTTTTCTGTTCCATGAATAACTACAAGTTCAACAGCAATTATGCACCATGACCAGGTTTTGCTCTCTTGTGCTCTTGTTTCTGATACTGAGAGTTTAAAAGAGAATATTAGCTGTTCTTTGTTAAGAAAATGTATTAATATGTAATCAAACTAAACTAAATATCAGTAAAATAATTAATATGCGGCATATACTTTCTTAAAAGAAGTTCAGAAGGGGGTGGGTTCTGATACCATAAAATCTCACTCTGTATTCATCTGGTTTACAATATATTTGTCTGACAAAAAGTGTTACTCAAAGCTACCAACAGCATAAGACATGCAGAGCTGTATACCTCATAGCAGTACAGCAAAGGCTACCCTATGCTTATTTTCCCAGATGTATTAATCTAGTCTGACCATCTTAAAACTAAACAAGTCCAAAATTGTGAGGTGAAATGTCTGAAAATACAGTTCCTCAAATTTTCCACGGATTTTTCCATTGTGGAAGGTTTCACTGTCACATTTCCATGCAACTGCAGGTTCCTTGCACTTCTTATAGATGATACATGTTGGAGAATGGCTACATTGATGGCTGATTATTTGTCAGTTTACATAATCCATTGCAACTGAATGGGAAATTCATGACTGCTCTTCTATTAACTCTGTGAATCTGTGTAACTGAAAGTAACATAAATCTGTAGCAGATAAATTGGATTATTAAGTGATTCTCAAAGCCAAAATGAATGGTATGAATATTTGGTTGTAGACCTTTCTAGCAGTACTGTGGTCCTATTATGTTTAAAATTCTAATCTCCATCTAATTGGATTAATACATTTGTTACTGGAAATAACATTGATTGCATTACTCTTTATGATCAGTATTACACTCCAGAAAGCATGAGACACTATTAGTATAAGCTGCACAGATTTGAGGCTCAAATTAAATTACTATAAATGTGTTTTCATACACTTTGTAAAGTACAGCAGTATAAACATCTTGCATATTTAAAATCAGTTTATTAAAGATGATAAACTCAAGAGCTTGGGAACAATCATCAACAAAATCTTTTAATTTAAGACATGCATGGATATCATTACATCTGAGATCATTAAAAATGACTTAACTTTTAGAACATTCTAGTTGAGAGTCACTTTTAATGGCAAAACTGTTTATGACAAAACTTAGCTGAATTACCAAGTGTAATTAACAGAAATTACTTTAGTGCATATGTACTCTATCAAATGTTAACAAATTAGAACCTCTATCTAACAAAATGGAATCGATAGTGTGTAGTATTAATGTCACTGAAGGATTATAAAACAAAACTGTAGATAGTTGCAGACAGAAATCTAACAGATAAATTTCCTCACATTTAAAGCCTACAGAAGGCATATCTCTGTTAATCTGGATATTTTTCTTCATTTATCTGAAACACAGGGTATAAATTAAAGAGAGTTCCTCATAATTCAAGTATGTCTAATACAATTGCTACTTAGCATATCCTTAGCCTTTGAAACAGGTTTTCAAGAGATTTTCTGAGTTTAAATCTAGAATTCATAGGGATACACTGCACTTCTGAATAAGGTTTTTGCTGCTAGGTGGCACTGTGTGGGACAAAGGGAATAATAATTAGATATTCAAAGTAAAGGTCACTTCTGTCATGCAGCTAGCTGCAGTCCAGAGCAGGCAAATGATTCATATGTCAGCTATACAACTAGATATATCTATGCATTCACCCCAAAACAAAGAAGCATGATACACAATCTATATATTAGCCATCTGCTACATTGTGTGGACCTAACAAGAAATAAAAATGTGAATTTACGGAGGGATAAATCTCAAAATAATCCAGTATAAGTAGTAACAAGGCCATGGATGTTAGCATGGTCCTCAACAGAAAAACACAAAGAGCAACAGAATGATGCATTTCCATATATTTGAAACTGCGGTGGTATGGTTTCTACATCTGTTGACAGCTTTCAGGTGCCTAAAAGCTAGTGGGAGTGGAAAAGTGTATAGGAAAGTACAAAAAAAGAAAGCTGTCAAACAGAGACAGAGCATGCAAGATACAGGGAGAGAGGAAGGGCAACATTTTGTTGGGTTATATCCCCATTTTTTTCCTTTATAAATACAGAAGGCAAGAGGAAGAAGAATGAAAGAGAAATCAAGGTAGTAAAGGAGTGCAGTATATTGTGCAAGGGCAGACAGATGCGTACAGAACAATAGAGATTTACCAAGGGTGGATATGCATACAATAGGATGGGAAGATACTGTATGAGTACAGAGAGAAGAAAGGCAAATGGAGATATGGAGGGTTGCACTATACACAGGGTATCAGATGTGAGACAAGAAGAAAGTGAAACTTCTGGATGAGGACAGGATGAGTCAGAATCAGCAGTGTGACATCTGCCACTACAGTCTAGAAATATATTACTGGCATTCATCAACACTGATGGATCAGGCTGGCCAATGGAAAGGGCAAAGTCATCCTCTGATGGCCTAATGATAGTGGGATGGAGGGGTGTGCAAATCTGCTCTGAGCTTCTGGAGGTTCTCTGTCTGGTCCATATATCTTCATAGTCCTCTCTCCACCCACAACCTTCAATACCTGCTCTGGCTGAGGATGAGTCATACCAAGCCCTGCTGCCAAGCATCATGTGGGTGAAATCTCATCCTCTTCACCCTCATGCTCTTCAGCAACAGACTCAGTGGAGTTGGCATGTTATGGAGATGCATCGAGAGAAAATCTATGATCTGGACCTGCTCAGAGGAGACATAATGGGAGGTCTGCAATAAGTGACTTTGTCTTGACAATAGATGGAGTATATTTAAAGCACATGTAATCATTTGTAGGTAGAACAAATCCAGCCCCTCCAGCTGCTTTTGGTAAGCAACTTGATTGATAATGCTCTTATTGTACTCGGGAGGTAATAGAAAGAGCACATCAATTATTGTTGTAAGATGTCAGAACAACAGATATAAGGGGCAGCCTCTTACATATATCCCATTAACTACATGACATGCAACAGGCAAGTATGTGACCCCTGTGAATATGTTATTGTTATGCAGAAAATTGCACTTAAACATAGGGGCACACCAGGTTGTGTGCAGGCACCATAAGAGGATGCAGCATAACCTCACCCTATAACAGCTCCCTGCAGAAACCCATAGTAATTGTCACATGCCACTTTCACGATGAGCACAATGGTAGTCTGTAAATTTTGCTCACAAAGTAATATACAAGTAATTGATCAAGCAACATGTTATTATGATGTACCAAAATGCTTGGGGCTACAAGCTGCCAGTTATGAGCATAGGCAGGAAGGACTTTTTTTTTTGATAGGATCATAGGATAATATTTGGCAACAATATTACAAAGGTATCAGCCCATTAGGTTTTGAGGGAGTAAATAAAAATGTAGTGGCTGAGCATTTACAAGCTTCCTCTCTCTAACAGAGATGTAGGCGCCAGTTTCAAGGTACATTTACATTTCCTCATCCAATGATCCAAACTTTGCTTGAATAAGTGCAAGAAAAAACGTTGCTAAACATGGATGGATAGACTGTTCCAGAAAGTGGACAGCCTCTGAGACACACGCCTGCCTATCCACCATATCCTATTTATGTTGCAGGAAAGATTTAGGTCCCAGATGGGGCTGTGCAAAAGGTCCATTAAGGTTGTATCAAAGAATACTTTGTTGGCCAGGTATAGGTTGCTCTCAGCAGTCTGTAGGAAACTGAGCATAAGGGCAAGGCCTTCAGGTGGTCCACATACTTTTTGTGAAAAAATTCTGTGGCCACTCCAGTTGTTGAATGTGCCTAGTCAGGTATATGCTGAAGGAAGCATTGTACTGAATGATCAGTGTTATGAAGACAGAGTACAACAGAAGATGACATCTTTGGACCTGGATGCCATATCCTTACTTATACGTTATGCAACATAGAATGATTTCTTTACTACCGTAGTCACTATTTACATGCATTCCAAAATCCCTCACTACTGGATCTACTCTTAGAAGTATATTATTGATGCAGTAATTTGTGAAGGTGGCTGTCTTACTGAAAGATACCGCTATGCACTTCATATCATTGAGTTTAAGTTTCTGTCTCCTGCTCCAGTTATTAGTCTGTGTCAGGCCTTCTTGGAGGGTATTTGTATATTGGGGGGATTCAGTAACTGCACCTAGATTTCAATCTTCTACAAACTTGGTTAGCCAAAGGCCTTTGATATTACTCTTGACTTCAGAGAAGTAGATGTCCAATGCAGCAGGCTCTGAGCCCAGAGGCACTCCACTGGTTAGTTGCTTTTATGTGGGGGTATACTCCCCTATCCTAACATCTTAGATTCTGTCTGTGAGCCATTTGGCTATCCATTTGATGAGATAGGAGTTATTACATAATTCAGTTAACTTGTTTACAATGCCTGTCTGGGGTATCTCATTAAATGCTTTGACCAGGTTGAAGTAGAAAGTGTGCACCATCTTTCACTCATCCATTGATTTGGCGATGTTCTCAATGAAGTCAACCAGCATGAGTAGGCATAACCTGCCCTTAATGAAACCAATCTGAGATGGATCTAAAGCTGTATGTTTCCGATACCATTAATTGACAAGTCATGATTATTCTTTCAATGGCTTTACCTTTTAGACTGATCAGGTTTATGGGTTCATAGTTCCTCAGGTCCATGGGTCGCTCTCCCTTGTGCAGTGGGATAGTCTTTGCAGTCCTCCATTTATTTGGCATGAAGTTTTATTGGAGGCTGTGGTTAAATAATGATTCTGTTGGGTCCAATAGTTCATGTTTCATTTTATTAAGGAGACATCCTGGGTTATTATTATTATGAATGCATAGCAAAAAAAAGAACTAAAAACTAAAACAGTGCATAGACATTTATTCACATGTCCTAAAACACAGGAGCCATATCCTGTTTCTGCAATAAAAATGCTTTTCGAACAGTCCACACACAAAGCACTGGAGTGCTTCAGGACTATAGCCCTAATGCCACAACAGCAATACTGCAATTATTCTGTATAACCATTATGAAATGAGAACCTGCACCACACTACTGATTGATCAGCATCCCAGATCATGTTCCCTAAAAACTTGCACCTGGGTTAAACAGATATAGAATGGCATTTTCTTTGCAGGTGCAGCCACCATTATGCATGCTAGCTCTTGCAGATTTGCGAAGCTATATTGGTTATGCCAGCAAAACCAGGAAGACTCAATAATTATAGACCGATATCATCATGTAATGCAGTCTCCAAAGTTTTTGCAAGGATCTTAATGGCAATTTTCAAAAGACAATCCCTGGGATTCAATGAACTCTGTGCAGGCTTCGCACAAAGCCTACACAGAGTTTACATGTGTGCACGGTGGTGCGCTGAATGCAGCAGCATGCAATGCATATTCATGCCATGTGCAATGTTTAAGTGAGGTTTCATGGCTGGCAACATTGTTGCCGGTCAGGAAAATGTGTAAGTGAACATGGATAGCACTCCTGTTGTAATCATAGCATTGAAGGTCCATGGTTTTGCATGGAATGCCACAATGAACACCAGGGCTTCACAGATAGCCCTCAATCTCTTACTGCAAAACACCTGGACAAAGGCCAACATAATGGGGGGACAATGACCCAGAAATAGGGACATATTTGACATTTGTGCCCTATAGAAATGTGCTAGAATAACCAGGGGTTTGTGTTAAGATACATGTTCTGAAGGATATGAAGTATGAAACTCAAATGTGTGTAATCTTGAGTCACGTCAGTCTGGAGATCATCCCAGTGATATGGCAGAAAGCCACACATTTGATAAGAAAAACATCTGGACATTCTGTGAAAATATGGACAGTAGAGTGGTATGAATGCTAAGTACATGGTCCAAACATAGTACAGGACAGTGAATCTACAATGCAGATTATTGTGAAATTCCATTCCTGGCATTCTGTACTGAAGTTGTGTAAATGATCTGTAATGGTACATGGACTGCCATGTAAAATAAATACTCAGGGAAAGTGTGTGTATTGAACAGGGGCACACAGATGAACTGTAAGAATGAACACAGGGAAAGAGGACAGGTAAAACTATGTAATGTACAGCAGAAGAGATCATGTCAATAGAAGAGGGTTGCAACAGCAACACCAATCACATATTTATATGGTAAAGTAGGGGCTGCACAGTGAAAATGTGTGCTATGTGACTGTCACACAAAGTGACATTAAAATGTGGAGAATGTCTGTGTGACTGAATGCATGAATAATGCAGAGGACATCTACCATTGATCTGACATACAGTTGGGGTAGGGTGCATATTGCGAAACTGTGCAAATTGATTTGCCTGACTATGAGTGCAATCTCAGCAGAGGTCTCCAGCAAGAAGGCACAGGTAAAGTTTCATGGACAACATTAAAAGAGCCAACCACAATCATGGGCAATATCAGAATAATGCCACCAGTAATCCCATGCCTCTGACATAACATACATGATTTAGAGTGATCAGAGATGATTCTACACAAACATACTCGTACAGCTATTATGATACATACACACTCGATGAGGGTAATCATGCACACTGCTCTGGCACTATAATATCTGCTGTAGGTGTTCAGAAGGACACTGCTATACCTGTATGTGACATTATGAGCAATACAGGATAGTTGACCAGTGTGCATGGCATATAAATATATATGGCACATAAATATATATGGCACAATCCACACTGTCATGAATGATACCCATGCCATTAATGTTGTCAAACACCTATGTATGTTGTATGTGCATCACCAGAACAGGTAGCACACATGCATCTGGTGTAACAACTTCATTGGTGTTCCACACCATCAGTCATGTTTATGCCACAAAAAGTGTACTGAGGTATGGCTAATAAGCTGTGTGACAGCTCACCGTAACAAACATGGTACATTTCAGTTACACATCAGTGGAAGATATGTACGGAGGTACATGAAGAAGTGTGCATTGTTCTCAGTTATTGCTGTGATGAAGGCTGGGAACTATGGAGGTATTGTGGCCATTGACGTGGAAGTCCTTCACATACTCATTATTTGTGTTACACACAAGGGAGTAATCAGCATTGTAATCACATGCTGGTGGATGTTCCATTTATCATCTACTCCAGGACACGTTACATATATATTGGGCTGATAATAGGGTGTGATTTCCACATTATACTTGGGTTGTGTATGTTTGTTTTTCTGATTTAACAAATCCCACCATGTTTTCTTGTCATTGCAGGTGTTGTTATAGCTGAGGCAGAAATTTTTGGTATATGTTGATACTGTCTGTATTATACTAATATCACAGTTGGAGTCAATGATTCCTCACATAATTAGTCCTTCAGGCAGCTGTTTGGACAAGTATGTCATCTGTGATGTCCATCACTTAACTAATGGAGAGGAACGGTCATAGCAGACAGCCCTGATGTACAGACCTGATCACTGGACCTGAGATATAGGTCAGTTCACACATTTCAGCATAGTGAGATGCCACATATGTGATACACTGGTGTACCTACTTGGTGATGACCACATCAGACAGTGCTGAGTGAATACCTCAGTATGGATTTGTGTCAAATGCCTTGATCTGGTCAAGTTTTACAGGATGATAGTGTTGTCATCATGCATGACCTCAATGACTTATTTTAGGACATATATCAGATGTGATAGACATGATAT
Organism: Protopterus annectens; assembly: GCF_019279795.1. Classification (NCBI taxonomy): domain Eukaryota; kingdom Metazoa; phylum Chordata; order Ceratodontiformes; family Protopteridae; genus Protopterus; species Protopterus annectens. Next base: position 529,023,084 of record NC_056737.1, on the reverse strand, counting down.
AGCATTAACAACTCACACAGGTCTGTTGCACACAGCCAGGATATTACTAGTGTCTAATTAGAAAAGGTTCATGATAACATGTTGGTCTACCTCACAGTTGAGGAGAGTTAGGATGTGTCTATACATGTATGGATCAGCTGCTGATCCCCCAACTCAGATGTATGCATGTTGATGTACACCCTTCTATGGGAACATAGCCCATGTGGAGGATGTGTATTCAACTATATCAGGAAGGTGTATGTGCTGAGATATACCATAATGGATCTGTGATGTTGTCATAGTCCATTGATTCTGTGTGACAGGCCTGGATGAAGGTAAGACAGTGCAAACTGCCTATACTGATCTGACCTATGGTTTTGACACAATCTTCCATGCAGATGTAATTGAGAAACTCTCCCAGCTGGGGATTAACCCTTACATCACCATATGGGTAACCAAATTGTCTCACCAATAGAACACATACTGTGAAAGTTTGTGAATCAACCTGTACCAGTAGAGCTGTCACCACTGGTGTACCCCAGGGATTTGTGTTTGGCCCTTTACTGTTTGGACACTATTTCTTGACAATTCAGGCTAAAGTATATCACCTTTGGCTTTCCAAGTTTGCTGATTCTTGCATATTGGGGGCAATCACTGAGTTCATCAGTAATGATAACATACTACAGGAAGAGCTAACACAGACAAAATGATTGGTGACAAAGCCACACGATCTACAAATAAATGCAGAAGTGTGTTTTGATGTCCTTCTGAAAAGTGGAATTCCATGCTAATTACAGCACTGGCAACAGTCCTGCTATGCTGAAACCAAGTGATGCAAGCACTGGGGTCACATGTAGCTAGTAATCTGAACTTTGACCACCAAGTGTCCACACTGGTATTGAAAGCTTATGTTGCGCACATCATAAGTCATGCCATCATATTCAGATCATAGGATTGTATGACAACACTGTATTCGAACCTCATCAGAACACTAACAGAGTATAATGCTCTGTTTTGCATGTACCTCACCAGACACATGCATTAGCTGGAGATACCACAGGGCTTTCTCATCAAAAAGCACAGGGCCTACAAACCATGCCATGATGTATGTTGATAGACTGAAAGCCATGTCACTGTAATCTGTATTGTATAGGATTAGGTGACTTATGCCTGGCCTCCAGACCAGTTTCTGACCTGACCCTGATGGTGATAGTGCATATCCATGAATCAGATATAGCTGATGACATCAGCAGTGTCTGTTGAGGAGAATACAGCAATAACAATATCCCACATGCTGGTGTAAAAGGATCTCTGTAATGTCAAGCAAGAGCACAAACACACACAGTTGACTGTAGTGACAACAGAACTCCCTACCTAGTTAAGTACATAGACTACAGAGCTCAGTATTTTATGCAAGCTTCATGGCACAAGTCTCAATTTTACAAGACTGCAGGTCAAATTATAGTGGATGACATCAGCAGGCTATATTGGAGAGAAGATGTTGGGAGGCCTGCATGAAATGGATGTGTAGGCATGTGCAAGTACCAAAATATTGTCAGTCCGTAGCATTGGAGCAGTAACTGTAGGATACACACTTCCGCTCTTCTGTCTAGACACACACACACACACACACACACACACACACACACACACACACACACACACACACACACACACACACACACACACACACACACACACACACACACACACACACACACACACACACACACACACACACACACACACACACACACACACACACACTTGACTCCAGTGAGAAACAAATCCCTACCTATCTAAGTACACAGACTACAGAACTCAGTACTTTACTTAAGCGCCATGGCACAAGTCTGACTTTTATAAGACTGCAGGTCAACATATAGTGGATGACATTGGCAGGCAATGTTGGAGGGAAGATGGGAGGCCTGCATAAGTTCATAGCTTCAGAGATTCATAGAAGGTTACTAGTCTAATGATTCTAGGGTGTTTACAAGCCTAGCTATGTAAAAACACAAGTACGCTTATTGAGCATAGTTAGGTGGTCATTGCTAGCTGAGCGATTTTGTGAGCAGTACCAACTGACCCTATCCATGAATCACCCATGCAGTTGTCATGGTTGCACTTGAATACGTTCATTGAAGAGCACTGCTTCACATATAGTGGGAGCCTATTACAGAGGAGTGTCAATTGCTGGGAGATAGATCTGTCTCCCTAGCATGTTCTGTTTATGTCTCAGATTAGGTTGAAATCCCTGGAGCAAGTTATTCTTGTCCTATTTGATTTGCAGATGTCCAGCATTTCCAGTAGGGCAAGGTCTAAGACTACACTGTAGGCCAGGCATAGGTCACCTTTCAGCAGCCTACATGATACTGAGTACAGTGACAGGTCTTTCAGTCTTTCCATGTATGTCATGTTTTGGAAGCCCTGGATTCTCCCAGTCACACATCTCCATGTTTTCTTCAGCAGCTTCATGTGTCTGGAGAGGTACAGAGAGAAGGGAGTATTGTACTCAATTAGAGGTTTGATAGAGGCAGAGTACAGCAGACCTATGACCTCCCTGGACTTGGATGTGATGACCTTATTTATGAGATGCACAATGTAGAATGTGTGTCTAACCACTATAGACACATAGTGACTGAAGTGTAGATTGCTATCAACATCTGTTCCCTAGTCTCTCAATACTGTGTTTGAGCTTAGAGGGGTGCTATGTATATCATAATTAGCAGGGGTACTTCATTGCCAAAGGGGACAATGAGGCATTGTTTGCTTTAAGTTTCATTCCCTGAGTTTGGCACCAATCATTTGTCTGAGTCAGCCCCTTCTGTAATATGTCACTGTGGGACTCTATATGACTGCGTCCAGTTAACAGTCATCTGCAAACTTGGTAAACCACAGGCCACCTACCTTTGCCTAAGCTTCAGAGAAATATTTTCTACACAGTTGAGGGTCCAGTAAAGATTCTTGTGGTACTCCAATGGTAAGTGGTCTTGTGGTAGAGGTGCAGTCCTCAACTTTGACAGTGTGTGCTCTGTCAGTGAGAAATTTGGTTATCTATATAGCAATGTATGGGTTAAATCTCAGATGGGAGATTTTCTCTATGATACATGAATGGGGGACAGAATCAAAGGCATTGGATAATTCATCATAGGCAGTGTGTGTGTGTTATCCCTCACCCAGGTCCTGGGGGTCAGTATCAAAGTAGTCCACTAGGTTTAATAAGCAAGCTCTTTTCCTTGACAAAAAACAAAACGGGTCTGGTCAAATGTGTTGAAGGTCACCTATGTCCCTGTGGATAAGGTTCATGCTGATTCCTTACTTAGCCTTGCAGGTAAGGCTTTTTAGCCTTATGGGTCAACAGTTCTAGTTCTTCATGTTACCAGATTGATGTGCATTGCATATCACACATTTGATATTAATTTCTGTAGTGTAGGTGATATATATGTGGCAAAAATACTGAGACACCAGGGTTAAAGTGCTTGGGGGAGACAACACATGGCTGTGTTGTAAATATGTGACATATTGTTAGATAGGGCCTCCAGTTTATGTTTCCACATGTAATTTCATTTCATACAGAGGAAATTTTAAGTAAACAGCAGTAATACATAATAATATTTACTTTTCCATAGTGCAGCTAGCAGTGGGTTTGAGCAATGGTTGCCAAAGTGTTTGTGCATGTGAGATACACATTTCCAATACTATTCCTATTGGTGCATAGCTAAGCAGTGCACAAATGCAAGATGCACTGCTAAAGTCTGAGAGTTAGTATTGAATCTACGAAACACACCTGCTGCTTAACTAACTCTGTAACTCTGTAGCAGCAGGTGAAAATGCATTGACACATTTCTTTGTTAGCCCAGATGATACTGTGTTCAAATTGAGGTGTATCTAATACTTTGAAATACTTTTAAATAAACATTGATAAGGCAATTACATGAATTCTTTATAGTACATGTGTTGTTGTGTGTTGGCATAGCACAGAGGTTTAAGTGGCATTGAGTGGAGGTAACTGCAGCATTTTTCTGAGTCTCACCATCACTGTGCATTGGTGCATGATGCTCACCTCTCCACAAACATGGAGCCCAAATAAAGTGCATTTTCTGTTGCTATGAGTGTTGTGTGTTATTCTATTTTTTTAACTAGATTAAAGAGTTTACAATGGGGTTGAGAGGAAAATTGTGAAATGGGGAGCAAGCAGGGGAAAGAACAAAGGAAAAGCAGTACAGCAATGTGCAGGAGGGAGGTAGGAAAGAACCATAGCTATCCATTTCTTTAACAATGTAAACTGAAAATATGTGCAGAATATTAACTAAATTTCGACTGTCACCTCCACAAAGAGGGGTGACCACAAAGCAATCATGTTGTATAGCCAATTGGACTAAATCAAGTGTGTCAAGAAGACATTTGTGCAAAATAGAGAGCTATGTATGGGATTTTTTTTATGGGACAGGTGCCCATTTTTTTTTATTTCAGAGAAAGAGGGATGTTGGGGAAGATATGCAGTTATGTCTGCATCAGGTAAGTTGGGTAGGTGAGGAAGCAATTGCAAACATACAAGATAAACAAGACAAGAGACAGGGGAAGGAGATGGGCACAAAAGTTTGGGAGACACTGTGATGATGTGACGTAGTGCCAATTGTGTCAGGGAGAGTAAGGTAGTACCTGTGTAACATATGCCAGCATAGCTAGCTGGAGTTTTGTAAAGAATTATATTTAATTTGAATATCAAACTGATTTGGACAGATGTTTGTGTTAAAAATGTATTTGTAAAGTTGCCTGTGTTAAAAATATGTATCAACAGTGTGTCCTGCTGGACTGAAAATAAATATACATATATGTCAGAGTGTATTACTGTAACTGATGAAATGTATATATTTTAATAGAGGATACTGGAAGGGAAGGAGTTAACCTTAGCTCAGCTTACCTTAAGAAAAGTAGCATGAAATTAATACATGACTTGGTTTAAGCCACAAAGCTTTTATCTCACATGTCTGAATGCTGCCAGAGAAGCGCTTGTTAGTTTCTGCAGGAAGGGTGTAAGTGTTGGAACTGTTTTGCAGTTTCCAGGTGCTGTAATAAATCTTAGCTGAGGTTCTATGTGTATACATCAGTGCCAGATTTTGGCTCAGTTTCTAGTGAGGGGGTAGTGTGGGAACCACAGAGCCAGGTGACCAGATGTGATGTCATTCTGTAGTCAGTACTGAAATTGTATTTGAATACTAGTGGGAGATGTGATAAGTGCACTCTGTTTTAGGACCTGACAAGAGACATCCACTTTCATTTTGCCTTGCTTTAGTAAATAACTAGCGAACAGTAATTCTCCAATCATTTAGAAAAATATAGTGAGATTAGTTAAATGTAGTTTTTTTCTGTCTCTGTCTGAGCCTTTCCATCTGTGTTTTTTAATATTCACTGTGATTGACAATTGTGTGTTTATTGTAAATAGATATTCACTATTTTCATGTTTTCTTTATTTATCATTTAATATATCTAAACCCTTCATTTTGGTTGATCTTTTAGAAAATATTTAATCTTTGATAGTACTTGCATTTATTTAGTAGCACTGTGGTTCCACATTCCTGAAAGTCTTGCTGCTTGATCAAACACTAGCATTTGCATAAGTATTAATTTTACTAAGTGTAACTGGATACCCATGTAAGAGTCTTTAGGTAGCTGGCTTCAGGTGTTATGGTGGCAGTGAATCGACCTTATAGCCTGGGTGGAGGTGGTTAAGCTGTACCAGCCTTTCCCAGGTTTTGTGTGTGTGTGTGTGTGTGTGTGTGTGTGTGTGTGTGTGTGTGTGTGTGTGTGTGTGTGTATGAAAATCAAATATCAAAGAAAATGTGTGTGCCAGCTACTTTGAACAGGGACACTGACAGCACTGATTTCACAGAGAGGGTGGTGGATGACTTGGTTTGGAACATCTGGCTAAGAACTCAGCTCTATAGTGGTCAGTGGGGAGTCTTATTTCAAACATGGACAGAAAGCCTAGCCCCAGGACTAGAGTGTGCATTCCCTGTGTGCTCTTAAAGGAAATTGTACTGGATGCAGAGGACTGCATCAGAAAATACTGTGTGTGTCTGTTTTATTTTTCCTCAGTGAATGTTCCCCACATGTGAGTGCTGAGGATTGAGGCTCTTTGATCACTGGCCTAGAGGAGGGACACCACAGACACCATGATTGGTGTGAGGGAGGGGACAACCCAAGACCATGACCATTAAGCTTGGACAAAGTGAGAATTGAGTCCTCACTCACTGGACTGTCATTGTTGTCATCTTACTCCATTATTGGCTGGAGTGCTTGATGTTTCCTCCTCCTTCTACAGAACATGAGAGAGAGCAGGCTTTCCATCTGGTGTAGGTATGTACCAATGTTGGAGTGCACAACCCTATGCACCACTCCTGGCAACTTGCTGTGGGTGATAAAATCACCACCTCTGCCACTGCTCCCAGAGGATACCACTGCACCAGCCTCCAGGGCAGGACTACCTGAGGGTGCAGGTAGTGTAGGAGCAGCAGAGGGAGTGCTGCCAGGTTGGCTCCCAGATGTACTAGGCATCAGTGCTGGAGCCAGTGGAGCAGCGGCAGGCTGATCAACTGGAGTTGGCCTACCTTCATGTGCTGTGGAGCATTTAGTGATGGGGTACACATGGATGACATGGAGACATTTTGACAACATATAATAGAAAATAAAAAAGAAGTTCTCACCCCTCTTATCAAAAGAAGGCAATTGTCAAGGATCAGCTAGTAAGAGCTAGCAGGATGACCTCAGATGAGACAGATTTCCAGATAGAATGTGAATTTATTGCAAATATGTTTCGAGAAAGAGGTTACCCTGATGATTTGCTTGAAAGACTGATGCAAGAAGTAAAAACAGCAAGGACCACAAGGTTTTTGCCTATTCTGGGGAATTCAACAAAAATTTGTGGCAACACTAACACTAAAAACAATTCTCCAGTAGATATAAAATATTATAACTCAGCTTTGACCATTACTTTCAATGGCAAAACCAATATAGTTAAAAATATTATTAATAACGAGTGGAATAGGTTTACCAGTTTTTCAGATTTGAATCTCAACTTTGAAGAACCCTTAAAAGTAGTATTCAAAAAAGATGTGACATTAAGAACATACTTGAAGGTGGAAAACAGGTCACACATCTCTCAAACAAGTTGGGTACACATAAATGTGGAAGCTGTCATTACTGTGTCAACATCAAGGAAGGTGAGAAAATATATTTGAAAAGTAGAGGCAAAATCATCACCACTAAAGGATTTGCAAACTGCAATACTTGTGGTTTGGTATACATGGTGACCTGTGACACATGTGATTCCTTTTATATTGGGAAAACCGAGAGAAGGCTGAGACAAAGGGTGTACAAGCACCGATATGATGTAAGGAAGGAAAACACTAACAGCGCATTGTTTAAACATACTTTAACATGTAAATCTTCAAAATGAATATTCTTCGTCATAGAGGTATTACCCCCCCGATCCCAGGGGTGGTCCTTGGGAGGCCTCTTTAGAATACCGAGAGTTATTTTGGCAATTAATGCTTGAGGCTAGCAGTCACCCAGGTTTAAATGAAATGATCTCTCTAAAACCTGTATTAAAGTTGAGATCAGCCAAGTTATAACCACTCACCCATACATCAGTTGTACTTATATATTTACATTTTATATATATTTTTTATATACATCTTAATATTTTTACATATACATTTTAAAATGTTTTTCAAATATTTTGTAAACAGGTATATTTTTTATGTATTACTTAAAATGGCTTTTAAAGCATATAGTATTTATTTATATTTATATACATTTTCACTATGTATTCTTGCTTGTAAAGTTTTTGATTCACCACTAGATGGTGATATTGTGGCACTAATTGTGTTGAATATCTCTATGTACTTAAACATTTATATATATATATATATATATATATATATATATATATATATATATATATATATATACAGAGAGAGAGAGTGTGTTATTTTTTTTGGTTTTTAATGTTCTTTTAAGTATTTAAATTATTGAACTATTGTAGAAAACATTCAACAAGTTTTAATTTCATTTTTATTCTTTGATTTTGTTAAGAAATCTGTAATTTCAACAACAAGGATGTTAATTGAATGTATTAACATTTTAATTAGTTAGGAGACACCATTGGTAGATTCAAATAACATCTGAGTCATAAATTTAGCACACTGAGCACTGTTTAGCTTTTCTCATGAAGTGTATGTCGACGAAAATGTGCTGAGAACTGTAGCAGTGTTATTGTTTTTGTACTGTGAGGTTTGTTCGTGGAGTGAAAATAAATATCTCTTGCTGATCTGCTGTGCCTGTCTTTTGCGATTACCAATGTTGAAATAGCACTTGTCTATTTTCCAGATCATTGCTATAAACAGCACTGTCACAATAGTAAAAAAAGGTTTCACTCCCTGTATCAGAATCCAGAACCATCTGTACACCAGCCCTGCACTTTTACCTGCTGCTACAGGAGAAGTTAAATGACATTTCATAATTTACTAATCATTCTTAAGGCCTCTGTGTTAATTGCTGTGCAACGCTGCTTAGCAGTTTGAGCAGTGCCCAACAGAATTAATTGAATGAATCCAGTTTCTATTTTTGGCTGTTTGGGTCCTGTCAGCAGGTGTTCTGCCAGCTTCCTGGGTGGTCCAGTTCTCCAGTTTGTGCACTGCCTCACTTTGTGCAAATGAGATAAGCACAGCCAAACCTGACATCCATTCCCTCCCTTCCTGTGATTGCACTAAGTGCTGAATTGAGCAAACATTGCCCCCAAGAAAAATTAAAAAAAAAAAAAAAAAAAAAAAGGGACAAGTAGTTGAAATCAGGAAAATCAATCTATGACATACACACTACATAGTGTTGGTTCACATGAGATATGTATACATACAGCTGGATTTGAACTCTTACTCCAATAAACCCTCAGCACACGGGAAGGGTGCCTCATCCCTCTTTGTCACACAAACAGCTTCACAGCAAGGAACTGAAATCATTCTGCATGCAACCAACTGCAATATCATCTACAGTAATACAAAACCATACAACTATTTGCACATTTATTATTTTTGAGATGTACTGCACTAAGTGATTGCACAACCAGTTTTGATCATTGCTTGAAAATATATAACTCTGTCTTACCTCTCTGTGTTTGTTGGTCATTCTTCTCTTATCTGACCAGTAATCTGAGACATGCAGTCTGTAAGCCATTCAATATCATTGGCCTTAAAATGTGTGAGGATATAAAATAGAAATAATATCATATGCAGTTGCCAACAAATGAAGGGGAGGTTGGATATTAATAAACAGAATATGTGAAATGTGTGCTGTTTATTGCATTTCCAACCTTACAACTGACACCTTTTAATTGTAACCTGACACACCCACTGGATGTAGGGCAGCCTGCAGTAATCATTCACAGTTGCAATCCATTAAAAGCAAATACAGAGGGAGTGCCTGCACTATGTTTACATCTCCTACAAGGAGCCAAGTATTTGAGATTCAGCAATTCTAATCATTTCACACCTCATTTGCATCTTCAACCATGCTAACAGCTCTGAATCTACACCATATAAAAATCAACCATGTAACTAGGAAAACTTAAGGTGAGGAGACTTGTTTATGTGGAGAACACTGAACAGAGGCTAATACTTTGGAATATAGCTGCACAAAGGATTACTGAACAAGAGAAGGTATACTTACATTTTGTCAGCTACATACTGAATATGCAAGAATGCAATTAAGGAAAATCTGAAGCAAAGACTTTAACACTTAACTGCATGCATTAGTTAGAAGTTTACTGATGCCATGGGCATGTTTGTCAAGACATTGCACAGGTATACATGATTGGCAATACTTTAAAATGGAATGAATTGTGATGAATCTGTAGAAATGTATAAGAGACAGTTCATTTGATAGCACTTTTAGCATTTTAAAGATGGCTTGTTAGCAAAATGTGTCATTTGTCAGTTCTTTTTTTTTTTTTTTGGAAAGGGGGCAAAGCTGCATTTCTGTTATGGCACAAACAAGGATATGTTGCTATTGTTGCTCTCCTTTTTTGCATCCATTTTGTTTCACATTTCAAATCTCTAAACTCTTTTATGTTTCTCCAGTGGGTAATACTGTGATGCTACCTTTTCTGTTTTATCTGGGAACAGTTATTTTGTAGTTATGTGATATTTATATGTATTATAATTCTATTGTCTTTTATGACACCTAGGACTATGCCACCCTGGAGTCTCAATCTTCAAAGACAACCCTTCACTGATGCTGAAAATCAAGTTATCATCAATGCTTTCAGGCAACATGGTGCCTTCCTGCTTGAAAGGGGACAGGGAGATATGCCATGTAGAATGCAGACTTGGTGGCAGATTATGGATAATGTGAGTGCCGTGGGCAGCTATGGCAGAACATATGAGCAAGTGCACCATAGGGCCACTGACCCGATCATATCTGCATGGAAGAGAGCAGCTGCAGTGCACTGTGATGAGATGGGACCCGGGGGATCCTGCTACAGATCAATTACTAACACCAAATGAAGAGTTCCTGTCCAATATCAGGGATCCAGACAGCTCCCAGAATAGTGCAGAACAGCATGTCCTCAACATCGGTGTGACAGTTTGTGGGACAGCAAGCATGTCTCAGGAAGAGCTTCCAGGTACATTCTGGTATTTCAATTGTTAAATACTGTTGTGTAAAACAATTGAAATCAATATGTTACTTCTGTGTCACAACATATTTTTTTTTGGGGGGGGGAATATTGCTACAGCTAACAACACATTCTGATTGATTAGCTTAGTTTGGACTTCTCATCCAAGTTCTTGTTGAAAGCATAGTTAATGGGCATATAAAGGGGTAAAAGTATTACCCTTGTGTTCCTATTACTTGCAATGATGTTGTCCTTACCTTTTGCTTAACTTCTTCCAGGATCATCTGACTTGCAGAGGATAATCTCATCTGCAGATGGTAAGCCAAACATTTTTATGTCAGTACTGATGAGCAATTTAAATAAATATTTTATTGTGTGATGTCGTTGTCAGGACTGTTGTGTGTATTGCCGTACTGTCTAATAGTGACAACACTGTTGTCTTGGTGTATATAGGAGTATAGTAGTTCAGATAATAATTTTTCCTGTGTTTGTTGCTTTTTTATCACAGGAGATCCTGATAGTGGAGATATGGGACTTCTACGGTCTGATTTCAGTGTATCAGCTTACTCTAATGATGATGGTGACAAACAAAGGCGCAGTCAGTGGGTGCAGAGGTTGAATCTCACACTGAAATTGACATATAGCCATCCCTTGCAATTCAGTTAGACACAGCCAGTAGGCCTATACCTACCCATTCCACTGAGCCCTCAGATATTGGACAGGTGCAGGGCAAGTCAATTGAACAGGGAAGTGTGGTTACTGCAGCTTCTCTGCCTGTTGACTCTGGCTGTAGACAAAGTGTGAGTGAGGTGCCACTCAGGAGGGTTGTTAGGGGTGCTTGGAGGAGGCCTGTTGTCCCTCCTCAACCTGATCCAGGTGTCTCTTACTGTGCTACTCAAAGTTTGCTAGGGCCATCATGGATGTATGTGCATGTTCCCATAAGTGCTCCAGAAAAAATGCTTAGGATTGTAGATTTGGCACATGCTCACATGCATGACTGCCTCCACCATGATGCCAATTCAATGGATCAGATGAATGACACATTGGAATGAGGGGCATCTATGATGGAATATCTGCTGGGAGGGGAACAGCGTCCTCTTGGGTGTAGGGCAGCCACATCATCTGCTGTTAGCCAACATAGTCATGTCCAATCATGCTCCAATAGTGGCAGTACTTCTATTGCTACAAAGGTGTGTGAGCTGTCCACACCCAGATGTGGCAGGTCATGAGGTCATGGTCCTGTGCATCCTTGTGAAGGTAGCTCATCCATCAGATATGAGTCACAGTCAGGTAGCAGCAGTGCATCTGATGGTGGGTGTGGATGTGTCAGTGCAACTCTTGACAGAAACAGTTTTCGTGGTTGGGGATGACAATGATGAACTGTCACCTGTACCATGCACAGCTCACACCTTTCAACATACCAAGATGTAGAGCTATCACAGAACTTGGCTGTGTTCATGCAGATACTCACAGACCAATTTCACCTAGAGGACCACTACAGACACATGTGCACAACAATCTAGGCTTTCTGTCCCCCCACACAACACTCTGTGCAAGTGATGATAACTGTGCCATATCCCTGTTTTATATATTTTGGATTCAGCGATGCATATGCTTTGTGTCTGATGGTCAGGGTGCATAGCTGAGTTAGTGCTTAGTATATCTAAACTTGTGATCTTGAACTGGTAACTGTGCTTTTGACTTATATTGACCTTAGAAAGTTAGACAGTTGATTTCATCAACATTTCCCAACTTTATTATGAATGATCTTGAGAAGGTTGTGAAGTCTGAAACTGCAGTGTGTATCATTACTTTCTAACTTCTCTCTTTAATAATTTTCCAGTACAAATGTATGGTGCTAAACTGAGGGCATGCAGTGATCCTCAGTACTTTTGAGAGGTATGACTGTGTGAATCTTTGATACCTGAGGCTTACTATATAATAATGGAAACATATAAGTCAAATAAGTCTCTGCTGTCACATGTTAATGTCATTTCTGTACAAATTTCCCACCTTTCACTTGCTTACAATGCCAAATAATGAAATGCAAGGGTATTCCACTCATTCATATTATTAAACAATATACTCCAGGTTCAGTACTTACCTTGTAAATTCAGCAGTTGCAGCAGTTTTAGTTTAGGGCTGACATTGCCTGATGCAAGAAGTACACAGCCAATACATGGGGAGGTAAAGGCTGTGACAGTTGCCTGGCATCAATGTTACTATATGTATGTGCATAGGAAGAAGGTTTTAGGCCCTAAGGTGGTGAGTGAGTGTACTTTGTGTTGTCTTTTAGTCAATACAAGGGCATATTAAGCATGCCTATATCTGCCTACACCAACAGCAGCTGGTGGTTCCACCTCTGACTCCCCATCTGTGTGTGGCTGTGGTGACCTTGGCATTGGTGGTGGGATGCATACTGCTTTGCCTTGTTGATGCTGCTGAAGCTGTTTTCTTAGGATGATGTGCTGTAGCTTGGCATATACTGTGAATATTTCAGTACATGTCTGTGGATTGTACTGCAGGATTCCCCAGGATGTCTAGACACCAAAACCATGTAGTCACTGGCATGTTGAAGCATAGCATTCAGGAATTGATGGAGGATCCTGGATGCTAATACCTTTGATATCCCCAGCATGTCCCCTGTTGGTCTTAGAAAAGTACCTGTAGCTTAGATTTTAGGTGCTACACATAATTTACCTTTGTCTCCACTGGGATGGGCTCCCTTCAGTTTGTCCTGGCTCTGAGTCGAGGATGACAGGTTGTACTGTTCCTGTAGTGTGTCTCTATCCATCCTGTAGTCCTATATAATTTCCACATCATGTAGAGGGTCTACTACAGATGAATGAACTGTTAAAACATCTACTTTCATATGGCCGCGACCATATGATTGAAGTTTCAAAAGTTCGAACACCTGAAAAAAAAAAATTCCTGTACATTTTTGCAGGGGGGCAAGCCCCCCTGCATCCCCCACACCCCCTGCTATTTAAATATACCAACTCTGAGATTGCACTACAGTGAGGAAAAGGGAAATTTCCCATTTTGCGCTGTATGGAGATCTCTGTATAGAACGTTTGAAGTTTTGTAACGTCGATCATATGGTCTCGGCCATATGAAAGTCAAAGTTTTAAGATTTTGATCATCTGTAGGGGACACCATGTAGATTATGATAAGTTAAATGGGATCTGAAAACTGTTCTCCTTGGCCTTGGTGTATTAGCAGCAGCAGCATAATAGACCTCAGTGTGTTGCACATGCAAATAATTAAAACAACAGCAGCCCCTAACATTCTTTCCATGTAGTCTAGTTTCCATGGCAATATTCCAATAGGTTTTGGAATTCACAAGATAAAACCAGCACTGAGTCTACACAGTTGCTTTATAGTTTGTTGAGTAGCTCCTTCCTCTTCGTTTGCTTGATTAGCATACAGTTCAGCTGTTTATGCTGTAATTAAAGTGCCATGGTATTTACCTTGTTTGCATGGTGGGGTGCACTGCTTACTGAATCCAAAATGGTATGCTACTACATGATGCAAATGGACCATGTAGGCTTTATTGAATCTGGCTGAATGTCTGTTGATCATAGATATGGCATGTGTGGGTTTTATTAAGGAAGGTCCTCAATGGGTGATTGCAGGTTCTCTCTAATTCCACATTGTGGGAGGAAAGAAAGAGAAACAAAGCAGTTATTGCAGTTTGATATTCAAAAATCTTTTGATAGTAGTAAATGTTAATTCCTGATTTGTACTGTTCATCATGTAACTGGGAAGGGAAGGGAAGGTCATACAAAATGACAAATAGGTAAGAACTGCAAGGGTGCCAAATCTCTCAGTCATTAGATCGCTGTTTCAATTTTAGGAAGTGACAGCAGTAACACTATGCAAAGTCGTATGTTACTTTTGGGTGAGTCAATGATCAGAAAATCTATCAGACTCATTTCAAGTACTGACGAGTAGCTTCTCCAGTGTTAGTGGAGGTAAGCTATCCAACAAAACAAAGGGTTTATAAAAGCTCATGACAAGTAAATTCATGCCGGTGTTAATGATTTATTGCACACCTCTTAATATCACATGCATAACCAGACTGATGACATGTATGAGTTGTGTATGAGGCACAAGGTGACTCTTTGGCTTTCAGAGATCATATTGTTCTTGTTAGATTATCAGTTTTCAAAGGCATTATATATGTGCAGTTGTTGTAATGCAAAGGCTCTAGTCTAGACCTTATAAGGATGTTTGATTCTTTTACAGAAACAAGATCTTTTTAATAGTGCTAGGTTCCACATGAGGTTTTATACCATCAAACGTTTGAGGAAGAAAGATATGGATATTGTAACCCATTTTTAGACTTCTGCCATCTTCTAAAAGTAGGAGACAGGATACAAATACAAACAAAGAAAATGCATTAGACAAATGGCCATGGCCTGAGCAATAAATCTGAGGAGCTGTAAGCACTATGTTCCGAAAACAGCTATTCTGTTATTGTTATGACTGAATCCTGGCAGTGTATGGGGGTTTGTTTGACAAACATGGTTTAGAGTTAGTACAATTTATCATTCAAATTAATAAAAAAAATAATTAAATGCTTGTTAGATGACATTAATGATATTAATAATAAACTTACTGCTGATTTATCATTTAACAATTGTGAACTGGAATATGATAGAGTGTTAGATAAAATAGATGAACAAGTTAATTATAACATGGCAGGGAAACAGAAAATGTTATAGAGGGATGAACATGAGTTTAATGCTAAAATAGCTTACGCATTACCTAAGGCATACCAAAGAGAGGATAGAATAGATTTTGAGAATACAAATGAAGAATTCGGGGCAGTGGGGGGGGGGGGTACCTTTACAAACTGAGAAAGGGAGGAAAAAACGGGGTTCCTATCAACAAAATAGACATAACTATCAAAATGATAGTCTTATAGAAGAAGACTACCCCTCCCTAAGAAGATCAGAAAGAATTGGTAATAAAAGAATACAGCAGAATTTTTTAGCACATCCACACACTCCAAAAGGACAGCAAGAGAAGGTTAATCAATGGAAGCAGAACGACAGGGGGAATTATTAGAAACTAATAGAATTATTGAGGCCTTTAATGGGAAATTGTTGAGTTTAGATGGCTTTAATATTTTAACTTTACAGAACAGAGGATGACAGAGACCCATTTTTCCCTTTTTAAAAAGGGTCTGAAATATGTACCACGGCGAAAAAGTGATATAGTTAAAATTTAAACAGAACTCAAGCTTTTTACAAGGAAGATTAATTTTAGAATTATGTTTAAAGACAAACCTAATGTAGAAGGCTTAGGTAACAAGTTTAAAAAGAACAGTACATTCAACCCCCCACTATACCCCACAGTAGCCAACTTTGAAAATATTTGTAAGCAAGAAATATTTCAAATACATAGTCAACATAATAAAAGATATTACAATTTAAGTCAGGAAGAAGTAATAAAATGTTACTTAATTTTTTGAGTAACAATCATTCTTTGATACCGAATGCCTGTGTAATACCCAAAATCCACAAGAGAATAGAGATTCCGCCATTGAGAATGATAGTAGCATCTCACAATAGTTCCACTTATACATTAGGCATTTTTATAGATAGAATTTTAAAAGATTTGTTATGCCCTGTAGAACATATTTTGATAGATTCATGGGACTTTCTAGGACAAATTAAAAAGGAATACTTTTCTGAAGAAGTTATTTTTTCCACAATTGATATAGTAGATCTATTCACATCAATACCCGATCGAACAGGACTGGAGTTGTTGGATGAAGCTATTGGAGCACTAGGTAATTTTGACAATGCATGCTGAATTTCATTATGGAAGTTATGGAATGTGTATTGAACAATAATTTTATTTTAACTTTCTTGTTTTTATGGTCATAGTGTGTGCCTTGGATTTAACCACAGCTGGATGTTTTTTTGTTTATAAGTGTATGGGCATTGTCTATTGTGAGCAGCAGGATTTTCAGATGAATCAGTACCAGGATCTTTTCTGTTCAATACAGTCTTTTCATACTTTTCAATATTTCATTCTTACTGTCTGGCAACATTTACTGATGGCATTAAAACTGGAGCCCTTGTAACTTGTCCAGATGATTTATAAATATACATTTATCACTTATCTTGAGAAAGTATATAGTAGGTTGAAAGATAAAGAGTTGCTTATTTATAGAGATAAAATCAGAGTCTTGCACTTTGGCAAACCATCTGTTAGATTTAACATATGTATGGCAAATGCAGATTTCAAGGTAATGGATGACTAAGATCTAAGAATCGTTGTATGTAATAACTTGAAGTTCAAAATCCAGGAGAAGATAACAAATTCTACACCAGTAATCAAATATAACTCATTGTTTTATGCTCATAGTAGGTATGACATGCTTGACCTGGAAAGTATACAGTTAAAGTACACCAGGAGAACTTCCATAATCAAATACCTTCATTATACTGTAGGATTATGGCACACTGGCCTTTATTCAATCAGTTATTGGCATTTATGAGGCAAACTGTGACTTACTTTTAAGACCTTTCAGACAAAGAATTTCAATTACTGATTGATATTGCACTGCTACAATCTAAATTTGGCTCTAGAGGCCGGGATGATATGTAAAAGACTGCATTAAGACAAAAGGTACATTTCCTCACTCTGTGGTTTACTTGTGGAATAAGCTTCCCTTATATATATTTCAAAGCAAGTCTATACCAAGTTTTTTTAAAACAATTCTTGATAATTTGACAGGGCAATTAGTTTACTGATTAACACTGTAGTATGTGTTTTACTTATTCATTTGCCCCCTATGTAGTCATCCTGCACTATGAACAATGTATTTTCCCTGTGGTAATGGAGAAGGTTGTAGAAAAAGCTGGGGCACCCTAAAGGAATTTGGGCTAAGATCAGTCAAAATGTATTTGTCAATGACTGCATAGTCCAGGTAATGTGGAGATATTTAAGTTTGGCAAGTATTCTGCTTAATATTACACTCTAAAAATACTAATCATGCTAAGAAGGGAAGTGAAAAGGGGCTATATTTGCAATACATTAACATGGGAGAGAAACAGCAAGGGATTAAAGTATTATACATCATCACGAAGACTGGGGATAGTAGCTGGGGAGAACTGGGTGGTAATATAAAGAAAGTTCTGGGTAAATGTCCAGAGCGGAAAAATACCTTAAAGGATTAATAAAACTGATTATGACATTAATGTTATTGTTAGTCGCATACTGCATCATATTAATTTCAAGAACTCATGAGGAGGTTCACTTGGATGTTTAGAGATGTTTTGACACATTTATTTGGAAAGGAAAAAGAGAAAAAGAGCTATGGACTCAACTGCTTGACTCACAAGCAATCAGTGGTACGAGTAGAGAATTCACGCTCTGACTTCTTGTACCTAAAGTACAACTTTTGAGCCTGAGTAACACTAACTACCAGATATACCTAACTGGGACATTTTTACACACACACACGCACACATACACACACACACACACACACACACACACACACACACACACACACACACACACACACACACACACACACACACACACAAACCTTGAAGCAACAAACTAAATTCCTTTAAACAGCAAATGTGAATTGAACGCTTGTAAATTCCCCTTAGTTGGTATAGAAGCAATTTCAAATAGTGTGGGAGGATGTCTGTGTGTGCCCAATACATGCACAGATGCAATGCGACTGGACCAGCTACGGGACTGTTCTTAAAGAAGAATGCCTTTGAAAAAAAATAGTTTTTGTAAATTAAAATGTGACAAAAGTGCCACCCAAGACGGACGGCCCCTCTCGCCCCTCCCTAGCTATGTCACTGTGCTCATACTAAGTCTGTTTTTATTGTGAGACTGTATTGTTTTGTTTAGCAAATTGCTCTCAGTGTTTAAAATAAAAGTTTTAAATTAAATTGAAGTATCTGTAATAAAGTGACCAGATTGAACAGTGTTTATGGTAATTGGGGAGAGATAGACAACTAATGGAACACTGGAATGGTTCTAGGAGAGGGTTGTGGACAGTGATCTATTTCTCTGCCTAGGGGTCCAGTTGACCAAGATCCACCTCTGGATAGGAGAAGGGAGGATGCTAGAAAAAAAGACAAAGAAAAGAAAGGACAACGAAGGGGAATCTGATATACTGAGATGCACTGTGATTTAGGATGTATAGAAAGGTTGGGTTCATAGGAGAAACCTCAGCATGTTGATCTCTCTAGGTTATTCCCATGTATAATGATGTGATGCTTCACTACTTTTGTATAATCTTTTGCTTTTTATTGAATTGTAAATCCTTATCATGTTTTATTTTATACAATTAGTAATGCAGTTATTAGCTTTGTATAGCTGAGCATACACACTGCTCTTAACCAGTCTGACTTAATGTCTTTGTACTATGTATAATATGGATATATTGTATTTCTGTATGTTTTTTCAATGTGGAGCTTTTGTCCTCAGGCCTCTGCTGAAAAAGGAAATCTCTTCAGTCAGACTTTCCTGGTAAACAAATGTAAAGTAAATGTAAAATAAAATAAATAAATGAATAAAGTAATATTAAAAGAAAAATCTGCTGGAGTGAAAGAAAATGAGTATACACCTGGCAAAAAAATGAAAAGAATGAAAATAAAGAGTAGAAGTGTTTAGGTGGTCAGGAGTTTTATTGGGACAGAAGCAAAAGATCAAAACTGACATGTGTCAGAGGATCAGTATAAAATCATTGCCCTGGGTACTTACCATCTGTGAAACAGCTATTGATATTGTGTATGAAAGAAGTATTGACAAATAATGGCACAGGATGTAAAAGTTTGCTTTTCATTTAGCTTACTTCTGCTGTATCAGAGAATAAATGCAGTTTGGGACAAACTAAGTTGCCCCGGTCCCTCGAGTAAGGGGGTAAAGGGGTGTGGGGAGGGTATAGTGGTAGAAAGAAAGGTAAGGATTGTAGTTGGTTAGCATCGTGGGTTTGTGGTGGTGAAAGGGTTAAGGAGAGAGGGAGATGTAAAAGGAAGTGAGGTAGGAGTAGGTGGGACTTCTGACAGTACTAAGGGTTTGGGATTAAAGGAAGTAGGCACATTTGGCATGAGTTGATGGAGTGATAACTAGCTTATGTCCAGATGACCTGTAGGTATCATGGATGAATGTAGGCCTTGGATGGTAGGGAGAGAAGGGGTTAGGTGGTCTGGGTCAGTCCCCGCTTTGGTGTTTTCTAGAGGTTAATTTAAGGGGAGCTGGAGTCTGGGAATATAGTTTGAGCTTACTGGTAGGAAAGGTTGATAGAGAACTGTGTGTGTGTGTGTGTGTGTGTGTGTGTGTGTGTGTGTGTGTGTGTGTGTGTGTGTGTGTGTGTGTGTGTGTGTGTATGTGTGTGTGTGTGTGTGAGTGCATGGGTGAATGGTTGGGGGGGGGTGGACAAAAAAAATATGTAGATATATATATAGATATAGATATAATGAAGTGGATGGGAGTAGTGCTAGGCTTACCTGTGTGTTGACATTTTTTCTTTGCTCCCTGTCATCCACCGGTCTCCTGGGGATTCATCGAGCATTGTTTCGGTGGGGTCATGAGGTCGAGTGACATCCGTGGGGGGAGGCTGGGCCTATCATTAGCTCCGGTGGGCAGTAGGCTGTCAGTGCTATGTGGTTGGGGTATATATATAAAAAAAAAAAAAAAATAGGAAGGCGTTCTCCCAGTGGTTGTGGTAGACAATGGGGGGGGGGTCCATCAGTGGAATCTGGTCCCAGTTAGGTTGGGGGGTAGTGGTGGATCATCCCCTCATGCTCCTAGGTGGGTTCTTAGGGTGGTTGCATCCATTTATGCAGTAAATGTTCTCCTGGTGGTCGTGGTAGGTGGTAGCTTTGGGGTATAGTGGTGGATCATCTCCTCGGGGGTCCATCGTTGCATCCGGCTTCATCTTCGTTGGTGGTAGTGGTGAGTTTTCTGTTCGTACTCCCTGGGGGGTTCATAGGTGTCCATTTGTCTTCTCCGGTTTCCCTTCATGATGGCGTCATGTTCATCCGGGTGTCCCTCTGTCCCGGGATTTGGTGGTGGTGGTGGAATATCTTCTCCCTGGTGGGTATGTGGGACGCTGTGTCTGTAGTCACTATCCTGGTGGTTGTGGCATGCGTTTGGGGGTCCATCATGCTTCTTTGTCAGTGGTATAGTGGCAGTTTGCTGTCCGTGCTCCCTGGTGGGTTTGTAGGTGTCGGTCAGTCTTCTTTGGTCCTCTCGTCTTCAGGATGGCATTGTGACCAATTGGGTGTCCCTCCATCCTGGATTTCGGTGGTGGTGGTGGTGAAATGGCTTCTCCATCCTCCCTGGTGGTGTAATGGGTTGCTTCTGCTGTTCTTTCAGCCGTTAGGTCCTAGCGCCGGTTTGGGCATGCGCACTGCATTGATTAGCTGTCACCGCTATGGAGGATCGGGCTGGGAGGGAGGGTAAGTGTTTTTAGGCTTGTTTGTGTGAATGGTGATGGGATTGGGTGGCTGGTAGATAGGGAGATAATTAGAGGGACTAAATTAATTAAATAATTTTTTTCCCCCCTCTCCATAGATACATATAGGGAGGGATATTGATAGGGGATATGCTAGGGTAGGAAGGGGTACTAATGGTAAGAGGTGTGGCTGACAGGGTGGGTGAAAGGTGACAGTGGGCAGGCAGGGGTAAGTTAAGGTGCGGGGGCAAAGCAATACTAGGGGTTGGGGGAGTAGGGCAGTCAGGCTTATGCAATAGTGCTAATATTTTATTTCTCTTTTACAGATGGCCAAATTACCTGAGCTAAGGCAGAGGTGGCAAGCAATTGTGGCCCAAGCGGAGGAGCTATTCCAGGAGGTGGCAACATCAGAGGGGTACAGGAACCTGAACAGACACCAGGTTGGAAGAGATGATGCACGGCGGTGAGAACCCCAGCCGGGGGGGGGGGGAGGCAACAGGCATCGCAACAGATGATAGCAGTGGAGACACCGGTTCCCAGCACATCGCAAGACAAAGGTGCAGGTAATGGATTTATTATGGCAGCATTGTCGGTAGAGCTAGGAGTTGAGGATTGTAGGGTGGGGAGGGATGACAACTTGTCAGTTGGGGATCTCGAGGGGGGTATGCAAAGGATAGAGGAGGAGCAAAGGCAGCTAGTACAGGGTGCCAGGTACCCGGTTAGAAATGTGACAGGGGGGCGGTGGGTTCCGGGGACAGTTTGGGCTTGGGCTCGGAGGTAGGCTTTGATTTTGGGCTGTGGCCTGGGGACTGTTTGGCTACTCAATCTTTGGGGCAGGGGACAGAAGCAGTTATTCTGACTTCGCACATTTTGGGTCTGGTTAAGGAAAAAATTTGGAAAGGGGAGTATGTGGATTTGTTTGAGCTGATCGATGTGGAAGGGGTCCAATGGCTAGTGGAAGCAGAATCCTCTAACAATAAGGACTTGTTAGTGGCATTGGGAAGGCAGAGGGTAGGTAAGCTTCACCCTAGGACATGGGATAATTGGATGGTTGGCTTTATTTATTTTATGGCAGTACAGCTGAAGAAGGATGGGTCCTTGGCTCTGCTGCTGCTAGGCTATTTCCTTACCATTCGTGAGGCACAGTGGTTAAGGCCAGGTAATGTGTGGCTCTGGTATGATCAGTGTTTCTGCAAACAGAAGGCTGTGGACAAGTCACTTCATTGGGAGGTGCATCACCCAGATCTATAGTTGGCTACGATGATGGATAGTTACGGGGGCTTTAACAGAAGGTTGAGTGGGCCAGAAACAGAGGGTGTGTGTTGGTCATTTAATAGCGGCTCCTGTTCATGGGTGAGGTACAAATTTGCCCATGTTTGTTTGAGATGTGGAGGGGGTCATTCGGCCACTAGCTGTGGTTGGCAGGATTTGTCCTGGAACTCGAATGTTATGGGTCGTGAGGGTGAATTTGGTGGGCAAAGCTTTCAGCCAGCCCGGGGGAGGGGTAATTTTTGTGGGTCCTGGGGATTTGGACTCGGGTTCTTTAGAGGCCATCAAAGAGGAGATAATACAGGGTTTTCAAGGGGGGTTTCCTATTAAGTCCACCGTGGGAGGGGGTGGGAGGGTTGCAAGAATTTACGATCTGTTCAAGGTAAAGAGGACATCTTGGAGGCTTTACTGGAGAAAGAGAGTAGGGCATGGTGGTTATTGGGTCCTTTTGACAGTCCGCCTTTTAGTGCTTACAGGGTGTCACCTTTGGGGATGGTGCCGAAGAAGCAAGAAGGAGAATTCAGAGTGATACATCACTTGTCTTATCCAGAAGGGAATTCAGTAAATGATTTTATTGCAGAAGAGGAGGTTAGGGTGCATTACGCTTCCTTAGATGATGCAGTGAAAGTGATTAGGGAATTTAAGGAGCCATGGTTGGTAAAGGTCAACATTGAGTCGGCTTTTCAGTTGTTGCCTATTAGGAGTGAGGATTAGCCACTATTGAGGATGCGGGTAGGAG
The DNA here is from genome assembly GCF_019279795.1 of Protopterus annectens. Taxonomy (NCBI): domain Eukaryota; kingdom Metazoa; phylum Chordata; order Ceratodontiformes; family Protopteridae; genus Protopterus; species Protopterus annectens. The sequence continues at coordinate 528,999,981 of NC_056737.1, read as the reverse complement.
ATAAGTACTACTTTGATAAAGCTATGCCTATGGGTTGTTCATTGGCATGTGCGACTTTTGAGAAGCTCAGTACAGTACTGCATTGGATTTGGCAGCAGAAAGTGAGGACTCAAAAGGCAGTGCATTATTTAGATGATTTTTTGTTGGTGGGTTAAGGAAGGGTAGGAGCACAGGAGGATTTGCGGGAGTTTAAGATTATGTGTGAGGAGTTAGGGGTACAATTGGCTCAGCATAAGATGGAGGGTTCGGCAAGGGCTTTAGAATTTCTTGCATTAACAGTTGATGCAGAGCGAGGACTGTTTTGTTTACCAGAGAATAAAATAGAGAGGCTTAGGTCGGTGATACGTTCAGTGTTGGGTAAGGATACGATTCAGGTTCGTTCAGCTATGGAGCTGCTTAGGCTTTTGAATTTTGCCTGTCGAGCACTACACCCAGGGCAAGCTTTTTGCAGGTCACTGGTGTATTTGCTGAAAGTGGGTAAGAGCAAACACCATTGGGTTAGGGTAACCCAACTGGTGCGGGAGGACTTGGAGTTGTGAAATGGGTTTTTACAACAATTTAATGGGATACCTTTTTGGCAGTCAGACTGGGTGGGGCAGGAGGAACTTCAGTTGTTTATGGATGCAGCTGGGGGTGCTGGCATGGGGGTCTATTTCATGGGTCGGTGGTTTGCGGCTGAATGGCCTCGGGATTGGGAGGAGGTATGGAAGCGGGATGTGGCCTTTCTGGAATTGATGCCTATATGGGCAGCTTCGGTGGTGTGGAAGGAGCAATTGAGGGGAAAACGTGTAGTTTTTCACTTTGACAATATGGCTGTAGTGAGGGTATTGCAAAAGAAGACAGCTAAGTTGCGCTTGTTATTGTTGGTATTACGTAAATTGGTTTTGCAGAGCCTTCTAATAAATTTTTCTTTTACAGGAGTGCCTGGTGTAAGGAATGAGATTGCTGATAGCTTCTCCCAATTTCAGTTTTGCAGGTTTCTAGGGTTGGTTCCATGGGCGGAAGAGGTGCCAGAAATCCTGCCAGAGGAGGTGTGGAATCTTGGGTTGATGTAGCCAGGTGGTTGGTATGGCATTCCTGGGCCCCTTCTACAAGGAAGGCATATGGTAGGGCTCTTTCTGATTTTAATCAGTTTATTTTGCAGTTGCCAGAGGAGGAGATGGTATGGTCGGAAGAATTACTACTGCGATATGTAGCTCATGCTTGGGGGTTAGTCAGGGCTTTGCAGGCGGTTAAGGTTGATTTGGCTGCAATTAGCATTTTTGCTAAGGTAGCAGGGTTGCAGGATTTCACTAGGTCTTGGACATTAGGGTGTATTTTGAGGGGTTGGGGGAGAATGGTGGTGGAACGTAAGGATATTTGATGGCCACTTACAAGGGTTATATTGAAAGTTTTGTTGAAAGGGTTAGGTTCGTTGCAAAAGGGGTCTATGGATTATTTTATGTGGGGTACATTATGTACATGGTTATATTTTGGTGCTTTTCGTATTTCAGAGTTGTTAGGCTCGTTGTGTTGGAAGGAAGTCATTATAGGGAAGGGTGAGGTTACTACTGCATTAAGGAGGAATAAGACAGATCAGTTGGGTAGGGGATGTGTGATGGTGCTTAAAACTGACAAGAATCCTTGCATTTGTCCAGTAATGTGGGCAAAAGAATTTGAGAGGAGGCGAAAGGGGAGTGCGGATCAGTTAATTTTTTCTTCAGTGGATGGGAAGGTGGTGTCAAGTAGTAGATTCATATTTTGGTGAGGAAGGTTTTACGTTGTATGGGATTTCTGGCGGAGAGGTTTGCAGCTCACTCATTCAGGATAGGTAGGGCTTCAGATTTAGCTAGAGAGGTTAGTTCTATTGAATTGATTAAAAGAGTGGGGAGGTGGTCTTCAAATGCATTTTTGTCTTATATTAGATAAGTTGTGGTCTGATTATTAATTTTTCTTCTTTTCTTTTAGGGAAGCATATTATCATCTTGGGGCATTCGTTCATTCTCTGGGCAGAGAAGAGTGCTTTAGTTAGGGATGATGGGGTAAATTTGGGTTTAGTGCATTTAGGGTGGTCAGTGTCCTGGCATGGTGTTAGGGGGCTTAGGTGGGACGGGTTGTTACATGAAGTTGAGAGGGCTAAACTGAAGGTGAGTTGTCCTTGTATACTAGTCATTCATTTAGGGGGCAATGACTTGGGCGTTGTTTCTAAAAAACAATTGGTGGACATTATGCTGCAAGATTTGATGAGATTACAGGCATTGTACCCAGGTATGGAAATTGTGTGGTCAGAGTTGGTTCCACATTTGTGTTGGAGGGCTGCATATAGTTATAAGGTGATTGAAAGGGTTAGAAGGTGTGTTAATCAAAGGTTGGCTAGGCAGTTAAGGATTTTGGGGATGCATACTATTGACCATAGAGATTTTGAGGATGGAGAGGAGTCTTGGTATCGAACGGATGGAGTAGACCTTAATGACGTGGGTCTGGATCTTTTTAATTTGCATCTGAAACTCTTTTTAGAGGATACGATTGTGGATAGGGTTTAGTAGGGGGAACAGCCTGGGATCAGGCTGGTGGCGGAGAAGAGGGAAAGGATTGTCCTCTTCTGTTCCCCCTCTAAGAAAGGTGGTTATTGGTTTATGGTTTGGTATGGTGGTGAGGTGAGCAGGTATGCTGTCTCTTTATGTAGGTGTGTAGGTATTTTGCCCCGGTGGAGAAGGTATCAGGGTGAGTTGGTACGCTGCCTTGAGGTAAAGTTCATCCAGGGTGAGTGGTGATGCTGCCCGGAAATCATCGTTGCTGAAGAAGATAATTAATGTTGTTTTTTGTGTACGTAGTTCATTGTATAATAAAGTTTAATAAAAGGTCATCAAATGTCTTTATGCGTGTAGTGTGGTTATTTAAAGGGGGATGGGACAATTGCAGTTTGGGACAAACTAAGTTGTCCCGGTCCCTCGAGTAAGGGGGTAAAGGGGTGTGGGGAGGGTATAGTGGTAGAAAGGAAGGTAAGGATTGTAGGTGGTTAGGATAGTGGGTTTGTGGTGGTGAAAGGGTTATGGAGAGAGGGAGATGTAAAAGGAAGTGAGGTAGGAGTAGGTGGGACTTCTGACAGTACTAAGGGTTTGGGATTAAAGAAAGTAGGCACATTTGGCGTGAGTTGGTGGCCCTCCCACCCTCCTCTTTTATATATGGATGGAAGATGTGGGCAATTTGAGGCAGAGAAGAGGGACAGGATTGTCTTCTTCTGTTCCCCCTCTAAAGAAGGTGGTTATTGGTTTATGGTTTGGTATGGTGGTGAGGTGAGTAGGTATGCTGCCTCTTTATGTGGGTGAGTAAGTATGCTGCCCCGGTGGAGAAGGTATCAGGGTGAGTTGGTACGCTGCCTTAAGGTAAAGTTCGTCCAGGGTAAGTGGTGATGCTGCTTGGAGATCATCGTTGCTGAAGAAGATAATTAATGTTGTTTTTGTGTACGTAGTTCATTGTATAATACAGTTTAATAAAAGGTCATCAAATGTCTTTATGTGTGTAGTGTGGTTATTTAAAGGGGGGATGGGACAACACATGATTAAGGGATTTTTCGGAGGGATATCGTGTTAATATGATAGACTACAGATTGTTAATAATTTATAATAGTTGTCTGAATTATTATGCTAAAGCAAAGCAAACAAATACATGTAGTTTCAAACAACTGACACTACACAACTGTAAAGACTTTTTTTATAAAGATTTGTCCTTCATTGTGAACAGTATTACAGCAGCATATAATTATTCCAGGTAAGGTGCATTAATTTTGTAACCCCCCCTCACCCCTCCAAAAAAAAAAAAAGAACAAAAATGTGCACAGCATTTATATGCAGTCAGACGTAAATGCTGTGTACAGTGTTGGTTAAACCACTTTAAACAACTTGTATATTTTGTATGTCTCATCTTGTAATGAGGAGTTATTAAAAAACGGTCCAGTAGAGAGTGCATTATCATGTATGCTGAAAGAGTTACTTAATTTCTCACAAAGGGGGAAAAGATCTGAGATCGCAGCCAAAGACAACTGGTTGATCAACAATAGTGTCTAGACTTGCCACAAAAATGATCTGTCTGGCTGAATAGCTAAATAAATTTTCTTGACAATTAAATGCCGTACCTCCTGGATTTATGTGCTCTGTTTTTCTTGATCTGAAGAACCTGCAGTGCAAGGACATTTTGGTCTAGACTGCAGCACTATATTGTACTAAGACAGGAAATTGATGCAATGGCTGACAGCAGCCATGAGTTGTATAGGAGGGCAGGACAAGAAGTCAATTAGACACAAATTAAAGGCTTCAACATAATCAAGGAAGGTACTTTTGCTATATAGACATAGAAAGTGTGGGAGACAGGAACAGCTGAAAGCAAGATTTGCTAGATATAGGTAAATGATAAGAGAAGGGTGGATGCTGAGAGATAAAGATGCTTACAAGTTTAGAATTTTACTGGAGGAGGAAGGAGTTAACCATAGGAAGGTGGGAGAACATTTCTGTTAGGTTTAAATGGCTAGTGAAGGAGCTCAGTATCTATAAACAAAATACCTCTCCCTTTCAGATTATAATATATTATGGGTATGCAGGAAATTAAAGTACTTTGTATCCTGCCTGACAGCAATATCTATTACTGTAAAGGACTATTGGCTAGAAGCAGGCTTATGTATATGCTAAATGAGATAGATCATAAGTAACAGTGCAGTTTGTTTTGTGTCTTTATATGTCTGTGTATAAATGGCTTTATACAACTGAATGATTTTGTTTAAGCTGTTACTATAAGAATAACTGTGTTTTCAAGTGTTATTATTATAATAATAACACCCATCTGTTAACCAGGTTGACCCACTGGATGCATAGTCCCTTTTCAGAGGTGACCTAGGAACAATATCTGGTCACGTGACTTACTCACATTCACATTATAGGCAAATGAGGGTTGAGGGAATCAAACACTGTACCACAGGAACTTTAGCTTATAGCCCTATCCCTCTGCACCAACTACCAGGTAACTTTTTTGTTTTTACGTAAAATGTCATTAGAAGTTTCTTTTTGAAAATTCAGTCACTGAGATTATTCACCATAACTCCATCATCCTCTTCTACATTTTTTTCATCTTCCACAACTTCTTAACCTCTATAACATTCCTACAACCACAGTTCCCCCTTTAATTACACCTACCTTCCCTCCTATGCTTTTACCCTCAGAGCTATGACGTTAAGATTTCTGTGTCCCACTTCACCTAGCCACCCCATTGTCACAAACCATTTTCCCTTTTTTTATGACTTAATATTTAAAATGTACTTTAACAAACAATTGATTACCACCATTCAAGTTTAATATACTGATTATCTGTGTCATGTCAGTAGCCTTGTTGGTTATTATAGTATCCCTAAACAAATTTAAATTGTACACCTTAGTTAAATTTCACTCAACCAACTTATAATCATGCATAAGCATATTTCAAGATCTACAAGTACAAAGAAATTAGGATGCATGTATTATGTTCATCTCATCTGTTCTGTCTATTCTCTGCTGTGTACAGAATGCACTGATATATACCTCCAATCTGTTTTAACCTTTATATATTTTATGCTTAAGTTTTTTTTTTTTAATTTTTGCAGTACTTCTGTTATGCAAAAATGTACGTATTTAAATCTACATGTATATTATGTTGGATATTTTCTCTGTAGGCTTCCCTGTAAATTGGACTAGTCAAGATAGACATCCTTGGTCCAGTACATATCCCCCGCTCCCCACTATGTGTCAGTGTATACCCTGTATTATGTACACTTAATAGACAATTACAGTTGATTAGGTTAGTTTTGCTTAATCTAGTTGTGTTTCTAAAGATTCTGATGCTAATACCAAAATGCAACTTTTGTATGCTGATATCATTTATTCAGCACATGTAGTTTTTTTTTACTTAAACAGTAAATAACCATATGTAGTATTGTTGGGTCTGAGAACAAAATAGTGTACCCTTGGGTTTCTTTATGTGAGCACAATGTTTCATATTTGGTTTATAGATTATACTACTTATGCAATTCAGCTTGGAAATCATGTATTACTGCTGTTGCAATAAAAATACAATAAATGCAAGCAAATCAATAAATTAAAGCTACTTTGCCAACCATACCAGAATATGTGTGCAGCATAGACTATAGGTAGTTCCTTTCAGAGAAAGAGTTGTGTAGACCAGCTGCATTAGGTGTCAACTGTGGTATGCAGAATCCTATTGATAGAAGAATATGGGTCATACACCATGCTCTGTGTCAGGGCTAGACACTCAACAGTGTAAAAATTGGCTCTAGGATGAATTAGTCACATTGATTAATGTTGCTAAAAATGGGCATGGCCATTTTCCAGTACTAAGTGAATTGCGAACTCGCCCTACTCTGAGCTACACCAAGGACTCTTGTTAACGCTAGGAGTGGTCTATCTGCCTCTATTATCCACTGCATGCTCACTAAAAAGCCTAGTAGCCCTATGTCAATAAACTACTGACCAGCCAATTTCCAGTTGCCCAGCCTAGGTTATCTGGGGTAGGTTGTTGAGTGAAAGCTGGAGTAAAACCTATCAATCTGCCAAAAATTAACTGAGGATTGTTACACTGTATATAGGTTCATTGAGACAGTGAAACCTTGAAGCGTGTGACATTTCTAAAGAGAAGGTGAGACAGCCTGTGTATCCAGTAGACACAGCAGGAGGGCAGTGTAGCAAAGTCAATCGGCTTAAGAACCAGAGTGCACTACTCAGAAGGAGGACAGACAGAAACATTGTGGAAATTGTGGAGAGTGAGAGCATTCTAAAGACAGTGAGGGATGTCAACAGAATTAGTAACAGACTTAAGGCAATCAGTCTTCAGTATAAAGAGGGCAGAATTCATAATCTCAGCGTATGCCTCACAGCAGGGTTGTGAAGTAGAAGAAAAGAATAAATCCAGACAGGAGTTGCAGGATCAATTAGAAAAAGCAGTATTAATTTATTAATGTAATTAGTGTTAATAATGGGGAACTTTAATGCTCATATCAGGACAGACAGAACAAGATATGAGAATTGCCTGGATCCACATTGGTGAGACAACAAAAACAAAAGGAAGTGGTCATTTAGACTTCTGTCTAGCAGATGGCATACTGGTGGCCCATACATAATTCACCAAAAATACAGTCACCAGATTGCATAGAAAAATGGTCAAAGTGCAACTCAAGTAGACTTCTTTCTATTAAGAAAAGGGCATTGTGATAGAACTGTAGATTTCAAGTTATCTCTGGTGAAACATCAATTCTCACTGGTAGTCACAATCAGTTGCAAGCAGTGGTCAGAGAAGGCTGTAAGTTCAACAGAGACTGGGCTGAAGACCAGGAAGATGACTGGAGAGAAAACTCAAGAGCTCAAGGCAATACTCAGGGCTCTAGCGATTCAGGAGGAAGAATAAATAAATGGAGTTGAAGAAGAATGGCAGCATCTCAAAACAGCACTTGTGAAGACTAACAACACATATGCAGCCAAGCAACATAAGGAACTAAGGTAAATAAAGAAAGCTGCTGGTGGAATGCACACATGCAGGAAGTTATCAAAAGAAAGAATGAGTGCAGGAAGACATGGGAAATAGAAAAGAGATACCAGGCTAAGAAGAAATATTGTCTGGCTTAATAACAGTGGTCACATGGTAGTGAAAGGTTAGTTCATTATCAATGAAAGTGCACATGTCCATAATGATCAAGTAGATTTTTAGGAGGGAGTAACCTAAGTAATAGCAGCAGGGGTGCCCAGGTTTGCCCCTGGAGAATGCTGCATTTTTTGGCATTTAATTTTAGGACATGGTCCAAGCACCACTTTTTATCATGAGTTAAATCCTTCTGGATAATATTTAGGTCATCTGGGGCATTTATGACAGCTCAAAGTTTGCAGTTATCAGCAAACTTCTTCAGTTACAGGCCCTTGTTGTCTACTTTTACATCAGAGAAGACTATACTAAAGAAGCGTGGTCCCAGGAATGATCCCTGAGGGGCACTGATGGTAGCTACCTTTAACTGGAGACTGTGGCTGTAGCAGTGACAGACTGAGTTTTGTTGGTAAGACAGTCTCCTATGCAATGGGTAACACAGGGTTTACAATTGGACTAGTTTATCAATGATGCCTGAATGTGAAGTGGTATTGAAAGCTTTGGCCAAGCCCAGGCATGCCATTCATATTGCATAGATTTTTGATACTGGAGTTCCACTTGTTCTTGAATTTTACACTGTATTTATGTCATATGGAAACACTGACCTCAGTGGATAGTGGTTGACATAGACTTTATCTGTGATAAATCATCAGTATGTGGTCTGAACATGTGGAAGGAAATGTAACCTGGTATAGCTGGGGTGCTCTCTGCAGCCTTAAACCAGGTCTCACTGACTGCACAAATATTAGCATCTTCCAGGGTGAGGACTGCTTCCAGTGAGTGCATTTTCTGGTTTAGACTCATAGTGTGTAGCAGCATAACCATGAGGCTGTTTTTAGGGGGTATTTCTATGTCAGGAATTTTGTTTGTGTGACATTGCCTAAAAAAGGCACTATGGGGATTACAAGAGACTTAGCCAATAACCAAAATCCCAGGGGTGACAGATGAAGACCATCTCTGGCAAAGCACCAAGGTTTGTCGACCATGTCATTCCAGGCTGTCAGATACTGGATCTCCTCTGAATGACACCAGAAGCTAAGCCAATTATTGAAGTCAATCAATTTATGTTTGTATTGAGGTATCATCCTAGGTGAAGGTAAAATGCTGCTTAAGGCTAGGGACACAGCTGCCTGAGACATATAATCCGAGAGCTCAGTCATGTCTCTTATCATATAGTCCAGCAAGGTACATCTCAAGTCATTCACACCAACATGGACTATGACAGAGTCACAATAGTGCCTATTGTTGAGAAACTTGAGTGCGTGTGTGATTGCTGGATCCTGGCAGCTGACAGACAGCTGACAGTGACCTTTTCCTTATCCAGCCTTGTGAGAGGATCATCTGTGTGTCTCACAACTGAGCCACCTATGACCAAGATGTTTGTTTTTGTGTTATGCCTTAGGGGCTTGACTGGTGAGACACTGGTGTGTGATATATTATGTTTACTATGTTCTCCAGTGGATGTATTATGTGAACATGCTTGTGTTTTTGTTTGGGAGGTCTCTGATGTTTAGGTAAGCTTCTTGTAAGGACATCTGCATATGTAGGTTTGTGTGGTGTTGGTTTAGTAGGTGCAGGAGGTGAGGTGTGCATGTTGACAACCTGCTTAGTGTCAGATAGACTGACTGGTGAGTGAGAGAGCCTGAATTCCAGGTTATTGATATAGACGCATCTCTCACATAATGAATTTGTGTGGACTAGAAGAAGTGGGTTGTCAGTGTAGATGAGGCAATTGCTATATTGCCTCAGGATGCCCATACTGACCAGGCTGGCTGGGGAAACTGTGGGAAATTGTCCATCCATAATGCTAGGTAAGCTGATGTGGTTATAAAACAGGGAGAAGACAAGAAGGAACAGGTAAAGTAGAAGACAGGAGAAGTGGACAAAAATTATGAAGGACTAGTGGATAGGATCTGCGTTGGTACCTGAGGAGCTTTGCTGAATGTATCACCTGTCAGTTAGGGACAATCATGAGGACTCACCAATGGAGCACCAGCAGAGTATTAATTGAAAATTTGTAAGCACAAGTGTTTGCGTCTATAACCACCAACAGTTCCCACTGCTGTGCAGCAGTGGGCATTGCACAAACACGGTGATATGTAACAAATGAGCACAAATGGATCTAAACAAATTAATCAATAAAAAAGCTCAAAACTGAGCCCTGTTCCAGCAACCTTCAATCTGATGAGTTCTAACTACAGACTCCTGCACTAGTGTGCAGGGGAGCCCTCTTCAATAAAAGATGGCCTCATTTAGTGCTTGAGTTATACAAACACTTTTAGAATAACACTAAGTGTTCCACCAGCAATTGCCAACTTGGAAGGATGTAAGCTATCTCTCCTGCCACAACAGTGTAGACCACAACCCTTCCTAATGTAAAACAGCTGGCCTGAAGCCCAAGTGCTTAAACCAAAAAGCTTAGTATAAGAGTTACAATTTAATCAGACTACTAACAAGCAGTAATAAATGCAATTTTAGGAACAGCAACAAAAAAAAATAAAGCAATAAAGTGTGAAGAAAAACAAATACAGTAAAGCAGCTGAATAAAGTGCATTTTTTGTTTAGGTTAACTGGGAAGGGAGGAAACAGAAGATAATTAAGGCTTGAGAAACTAAGGGGGTGAGCCTACCCAAATGGTCTCTCTGCACTCAGTAGAATGAGCTGATGAGATGGAACTGGGAGGAGTGCCCCAAAACAGATTTATAGTATTGGTGGTCAACTCAAAAGCCAACACATTTAAGAACACAGCAACAACTGTGCAGGTGGGAGGGAAAAATAAAATCCAGTCAGAGATCAGCAATATTCAGGGAGAGTACAACAAGGTGGCCACCAAACAAACATCAGCTATATAGAGATATCTCTAACTAAAAGAGCAATGCTGTTTTTCAACTCCTCCCACTAATTAACTGATGTTATTCACTGTCTGCAAAGGAATTCTTTGCTAACATTTTTTAACTGACCCTGGCCAAGACTTCTTAAAACTCCAACAGAACATAAAACATAATACAAAACAAATATAATATAAAAATAAGACACAAAATAGAAGTGATCAAACCTTAAATAAAAAACCTTCAATTCAAAATAACATGCAGCCAGAGATCAGCAATATTCAGGGTGAGTACAGCAAGCAAGCCACCAAACAAACACAGCTTTAGTGATGTTACATATCCAAGCACCCCAGAGGTAACTAACTGTTACCCTGTCTTTGCTCAACATGATGAGAGGAACATTTGTCTGACATTACTAGATGAACTAGTTTGATGTTTCTGCCTTAAGGACTTCTGTGTGCTGTTTATATGACACCTGTTTCCATCTGGCTTTGAGTTTATGGTCTTGGATGTTACATAGATGTGGGTGGAGGTAAGACAGGGTCAAGCATATTGCATGCAGCTGGCTGACAGAGAGATGATTCCACTTGAGTTAGGTAGTCTTTTAAGTTTGGTAGGAGTTCATTATCACTGAGCCTGAGGCAGTTCATACACTGCCTTAGGATTCTGAGTGCAATAACACTAATAGTAGGGGTGTGGGGTGTGTTCTGACTACCAATAATGACCAGTGCTGCTTGACTGTTTAAGTAAGAGGGTATCTGAAGTGCTGCTTGGGAAATATTGCAGCTGTGGGAGTTAGTTGGAATGGTTATATGTTCAGGAAAAGCCTGTGTTGCTCAGTCCAGTGAAGAGGAAGCTTGCACAACTCAGTGCAAACAGTTCAAAGTAGAAATAGATAAGTGACTCACCAAAGGCTATAAGAGGATTTCCATGTATTTCCATGCAATAAATACTACAGAAGAAAACAAAAGAACCAATAAAAAGTAGGTGAAATCTGAAGCACAAATGTTCTGTTCAACCCACTATCTCTAGCAATTAGACTAACTTTCATAATGGATACCAGCAACCAGGGACGTCAGGAGGCATACGCACTGTACTGATTTCAGTACAACTATTTTAGAAGGGGGGTAACATTTTTTAAAAAAAAAAACCAAACGTACGTACATATTTCTTTCTTCCTTTTTAAGGAGGTGCTGGCTCTTTAAGGAGGATACCAGCCAGTCGGAAGTGAGCTCACATCATGTCTGGCTGGCTGGCTGTGAGCGGGAACCAAAGCAAGAGTTGGAAGGCAAGACCAAAGCAAGCAAATGGAGTTGGAAGGCAAGAGCAGGAAACAAAAGAAATGGATTATCTGAGTTGGAAGGCAATCAATTGAATTTGAAATAAGTGCACAGTGTATGTGTTGGTGGCTTTGAACAATCGCAATTTTGAATGTGTGAACGATTCAAGTGTAGTAAGGATTTATTCAAGTGTATTATGTGAAGGCTTTAGTGTGTGTGTGAACAATCGCACAATTATATGTGAAGCAATTATTTTATTCAAGTGGCTTTGAACTGTGTGTGAACGATCGCGCAATTATATGTGAAGCAATTATTTTATTCAAGTGGCTTTGTAGTAAGGCTTTATTCAAGTGTAGTATATTATGTGAAGGCTTTAGTGTGTGAATGATCGTGCAATTATTTTATTCAAAGTGGCTTTGAACTTGTGCGTGTTTATTCAAGTGTATTATGTGAAGGCTTTATTGTGTGAACGATCACACAATTATTTTATTCAAAGTGGCTTTGAACTGGTGTGTTTATTCAAGTGTAGTGTATTATGTGAAGGCTTTAGTGTGTGAACGATCGCGCAATTATTTTATTCAAAGTGGCTTTGAACTGGTGTGTGTGTGTGTGTGTGTGTGTGTGTGTGTGTGAGAGAGAAAATGCCCCCACATAATACATCTGCTGGTTATAGGTGTTCAGGCTCAAACCCTGTACCTTTGCTTCAGGGTAAGAAGAGCCTAAAGTCCCTAACCACCACCATTTCTGAACTTTGTTCAGATTTGCTTTTATAATGGTTGTGAGCTATGGTGAGAACTGAAGTTGTATTTCTCCCATTATTGTTTTTGTTGTTTGTCCAGGCTGTTTGTGCTAAGGTGTGAAGTGAGAACTGAACTTGTATTCAATCATTATTGGCTTTGTTTGTCCAGGTTGTTTGTGCTAAGAGGTTGAGAGCTATCTAAATGATAGCTATTAAGTTTGTCTTCCTATTTTTCAAACTGCTGATTTAGCATAGTGGTATGTTGCACTGACTATAGTGCATATGGTTCTGGGTTCAAGACATGCATGGTGATAATGCAGCATTTTATTCTAGCAACTTTCCAAAATTATACAAGCACTGTTTAAAATGTGTCCCTCTTTTTTGGGCTTTTGTCCCCCCCCCCCACAATAAATGTTGGCTTTTTCCAGATTTCTTGTGCTGCAAAGTTCAGAGATACAGCTAAGTGCCGACATTTTACAAGGAGCTGAGAGCTGCAGGGGAACTTAAGTTTAGTGCTGCTTATGCTTTTGCTTGTACTGTTAATAGCACAACAGGTAGTGTACTTGCTTTTGATGCAGAAGACTGTGGGTTCTTCTCCCACAGTAGGTAGATGCATTGCTGATACTGTACTGTGTTGTAAAGGGGGGTGGATGCTGTAGCCTGTTTTGGCGAAGATATCTAGTAGCAACTATGAACCTGTTATCAGTTTGCCATTCATTCCCTATTGCAATATTACTAGCGTATCATTGTTTTTAATGCAATATAGGCAATTTATTCCTCAAGGGCAACAGGCACATTATTTGTAGATGAAACCATGAAATATAAAGTTGTTTGCTAGCAGCAGCCTCGTCATTAGTTACAGATTTCTCTAATGTGGAATTATGTAGATGGCTTTTACTAGTTCAGAGATTGTGCATATTTACTGATACTGGTGGACTGTAGATGTTTGAGTAGACTTTTATGATGGAAGGTGTATCAAAGAGCATGTGTATGTTTCATGTGCAAGGGGCCTATGATTTGAAAACAGCCCAAAGTTAATCTTTATCTGCCACTGGCAAAATGTATTTTCTTTGAATGTGGGTTTCAATGCTGTCTCAATGAATGTGAGTTTCAAGGACAGAGAAGTTTTAATGCTAAGTCTAGTTTCATTGTGAGACTGCATTGCTTTGTTTAACAGATATTTATTGGTGTTCATGCTGTAAAATGTAAAATAAAACTTTTCTGGCAAATCATTTAGGAATGAAGTCACTAAATGACCGACGTTAAGTTTCAGACATCATAATCTTCAGAAAAATGCATGCTAAAGCAAGACCTGATATTCTATTAACTGTCTTAAGTTTATACAAGGTCAATTTTTAGTACTGTTTGTATGTTCCCCCAATATATTTGTCCTTGTCCAGATTTCCTGCATTAAGAGGTTGAGAGGTATGTGCAAATAAATCGCTTTATAGAATTAGAAATATCCAAACCTCTCAACTGTCCCCAATTTTGGCTCAAAATGTTGCTCTCCCCCTAATAATCTCTCTGCAAAATAGCAATTTTGGAAGAAAACGTGGAGGGTTTACTTTTTATAAATAACTGTAATGATCAGAGTTATACATTACTTTTATTTCAGAAATGCATGTAGATTCTCTAATTTTGTTAGCTGCTCTAAGTTAACTGTGCTCATATTAAAATGGTGTCCCTTCTTTGACAGGTTCCCAGCTGTATTGTCTGGCAATTTTATATTTTTGCATCACATTTTTGGTCTGTTTTTCATAAAATTGCAGTTTTCTGGCAAATTAATGGCAAATTGTTAAAGACTGAAGTTAGAAAATAATGGCAGACATTTGAGTTTCAGATTTCATACCTTTCAGAAATGCAAGACCTACTACTATTCTATTATCTTTTCTAAGTTTATAAGAGCAATATTTAAAAAAATGTCCTTATTTTTGGGCCTTTGCCTCAGTTTTATTTATGAGTTTGTTGCTCTAAGAGGTTGAGAGGTTTTGTGTGTGTATTTGTGTGTGTGTGTGTGTTAGGTAGGTAGCATACCTCTCAACTGTCCAAATTTTGCAGAATGTCCAGATTTTTGCCCCATATTTTTTGTCTGTTCCTCATAAATTTTGTGATTTTCTAGAAAATCATTGAAGGCTGAAGTTGCTAAATAATGACAGACATTTGAGTTTCAGACTTCATGTCCTTTAGAAAAATTCATACTAGCACAAATCCTGTTATTCTAGCAACTTTCTCACACTAGCACAAATCCTGTTCTAGCAACTTTCTAAGTTCATGAGAGCATTATTTAATATCTGTCCCTGTTTATTTTAGGCTTTGTCCATATTTCTTGCACTAAGAGGTAGGTACTGTAGGGGTGTGTGTGTGTGAATGAAACATCTTAGTTAGGGGTAGCAGGTGGTTAGTAATTTACTCAAGCTCAAAACCTGTACCTTAGTTACAGAAAACAAAAGCATAAATTCTCTACCCCAACTACCATGCTGCATTTTTCAAAGAACTGACATTTCAGGTTAATTTTCAATTCAAGGAACCAAGTTTGAGTGAATTTATATTATATTACTGAAGAGGCATTACAGCAAATGCCTCTTCATCGACACTAAAAGAGCAAACAGTGAATTACGAGAATGGCTGTAGCTTGGCTGGGGGGGGGGGGGTAGCAGTTTGAGAGCTGTGAGTACAAATTTGAAAATCCTAGCTACACCCCTGCCAGCAACAATCTGCTCACCAGTCCAGAGGACATCAAAAGCAGATGGAAGGAGTACTTCCAGTATCTTCTGAATGAAGAAAAATGACATAAGCTGCTGCCCCATGAACAGCTTATAATGAAAGAAGAAGAACCCAACCTAGAAGAAGTACAAACACTAAGGGAAATGTGGTCAGGAAAAGCAGCAGGCTCATGGCAAATATGACCATGATTTGGGTGAGTTAGGAGGAAAAGTCTTGTAGGACTATTCAACATAGTATGGAGAGAAAGACATATACCAGATGACAGCAAAATATAGTTTCTAGCACCAGAGTACAAGAAAAAAGGGGACTATCTCAAGTGCAGACAATACAGATGCAACAAACTCTTCTCATACTGCATGAAAGTGTGGAGAGGGTGACTGATAAACAAATGTACAGAGGATCAGAAAATAAGATAGGAAATGAGCAATTTGGGTTCAGATCATGATGCAACACAACTGACCCTGATGTCTGCAGTGAACAAATTGTAGAGAAGAACCAAGAGATGAGGAAAGACTCCAACTGTGTATTCCTAAACTTGAAAAAAGCATATGACAAGGTCCTAAGAAAACTGACTTTGTCAGTCCTGTAATGGTGTGAAGTCCCAGAAACATTGGTGGAATTACTGCAGGCTATGCAGACAGACCCACTGGCACAAGTACAGACAGTGCTTGGCTTCACTGAAGAGTTCTCAATGGGAGTGCCTCAAGGTTCAGATCTGAGCCCACTGCAGCCACTACTGTTGATTTCTACCTTGCCAAACAGGTTGGAGGGAGCAGATTAACAAAGTTGCTATATGCAGATGACATACTATAAACAGATTCTGAACAGGAACTTCAGCAAATGGCAAGGGAATGGAATACAAATGTATTTATTTGTCTTTATTTACTGGGAAAGTCCAACTGGGTATTACCCATTTTCAGCGGAGGCCCAAGGAGAAAAGCTTCATTTGTTCACATTGCATTATACTAAGTTTCAGTCAGACATTAAGTAGTTACATTTCTATTTACATTTATACACAAATAGTAGTTACATTTATAAATATACATTCTAGGATATTACAGAGGTGGAAGTTACTAAAGAGAAAGCACATGTGCAACTTAGTGGATTGTATGGGCAGCAGTTATGTATAAAAATTGTTTTGTCATTTTAGTAAGAGGTTGAAAAAAATATGTTTAAGGAGAGTATTTGGATAGTATTGTACAGTGAAAAAGATTTAACCTTGTTATGAGCATGTACAGGACCAGGATTGGATAAGATGTTGTTTAAGCATTGGTTTAAAAATACTGAGTTTGTCGGAGACTTTTATTTGCATGGAGATACTATTCCAAAGTTTAGCAATGCATTAGGAGTAGAATGAGTCTCCTGCAACATTATTTGACTTACTTGTAAGTAATAAGAATTTGTTACAAGAATGGAGGTCCCTAGCTGGACAGTAGGGTAGTAATAAGTTTTGTAATGCAGGGTATTTTTCTAGATGATGAATGAGTTTGTATGCTGCAGTCAGTTTGGATATTTTAGACAGTCGTGCAGTTCAAGCCAGTTTAATTGCTTTAAGCTAAGACAATGGTGGATCCTATGAGGGAGACTGGTGGCAAATTTAGCTATTTTATTGTCGCAGGAGGTAAGTTTCTTTCTTTGAGTATTATTTATGTTTGTTATAATAGAAGCAGCGTATAACAGATTCAGCAGTAAGAAGGTGGTGGCTGGACTTTTTCTTGCAGTATCTGTAATGAATCCATTGATCCTATAAAGGTAGCCCAGTTTCTGGTGCGTAGATTTAATGGTGTGCAGTATATGGCGGTCATATTTGAGATTATCATCTATTATAATGCCTAGAAGTTTACTGTCAGTTACAGTTTCAATGACAGCATTATTTGCTGAATGTATGGTAAAAGATTGCTTTTGATTTTGGCAACTTTTTGAGATGAAAAACATTAACTTAGTTTTCTTGTGTTTGAGTAAGAAGTTTTATACTTTGAGCTAGGTTTCTACAGAGGAGAATGATTTTTGGGTAATGTCTTGGAGATTATTTATTGTATTGTATTAATGCACGTATTAATGTTGAGTCATCTGCATGCTAAACTAAGCTAGCATGATGATTAGAGGTGTTGAGGTCAATAAATATATTTAAATAGTAGAGGACTGAGGATAGAGCCCTGAGGGACACCTGTAGTAACTGGTTGAATGGATGAGTAGGTTTGTTGCCATTTAATGGCTTGTTGTCTTCTAGGTACGTAACTAAGGAACCACAACAAGGAATATTGTGACAGTCCTATTGAGGAGATTTGAAGGAACAGTTGCTGGTGTGAGACTGTATCAAATGCCTTTGAAAAGTCTAAGAACATTGTGGATACAAGCAGATCATTGTTTCTTTGTCAGTTTATTATATTGGTAAAACGTAGTAGAGCAGTAGTGGTGCTGTGCTGAGGCCTAAAGCCATGTTGTGTTTCTTTTTTTTTTTAAACAAATTTATTGATTTGCAAATATAAGCAAACAGTTACATATGATGTTCACAGATATTCAACTTTAAAATAAAAGAAAAAATACTAAACAAAACATAAGTAAAGTATTTACATAGATATTCACAATTAAGCACTGTATAAACCTTAGTGTACATTGATGATTTCATAAGGAAACAAGACTCTTTTTCTAATACATTTTTAACCTATTCCACATATTATATGAAAATGTTTTCCTGATGGATCTTGCTTTAATGGTCAAAAATTCCAAGTGACAAACTTCAGTTATAATGTTTTTAAATTTTGAGAAAGAGGGAGAAGTATCAGATTTCCAATTTCTTGTTATAACTTTTCTAGCTTCATCTAGTATAGACCAAACCAGAGGATATTTAGTTTTTTAACACACACACACTGGTATTGGTGTGTTAAATAGAACCAAAGATTTAGAAAGTGTAAAATTATTTGAAAATAAAGCCTGAAGAAAGTTATTAATGCTGTCCCAATAATTATTTAGAGCTGCACAATCAACAAATATGTGGGACCAATCTGCCTTCTTTTCTATTTTACATCTCCAACAAAAAATATCTTTCCTATTGCTTTTACTCATTATATGAGGTGTTAAAAATAACCTGCACATAAATTTATGTGCAAATAATCTCCATTTAAGCAAAGAAGTGGCCAATTTAGTTGATTATAGTGTTATTTTCTTATCTTGACCATTAGGTTGATTGTTATTAATTGTGAAGAACTAGTTCCAATAGCTTTCAGGGTAGCTATTTATTTCTTTTCTAATTTTATTTTATATTTGTGAAAATTTGCCTTTAACAGGAAATTGATGTTGTGTGGACAGAATCAAGTAATTTAATAATTTAGGTATAACTTTTTAAATTATGGGTAACATCAGATCAAATTTACTTAGAATAAACTGTCTGCATGCCTTTACTTCTAACTACAAGTTTTTATTTAATTCAAACTCATCTATCAGATTATCTGCTGATTTCAATTTGTCTTTTACCATCATCTGGAATCAATATATTAGATTTTTATCCTTAATTAGCAACCTTTTCAGAAGATTAGAGGAGGACACAATTCCCTCTGTGTAGGAAAGTGATGAAATAAGGAAAAAACAAGCCTCGTATGCTAGAAATTTATAAATACAATTTCTAAAATAGTTTAAAAGAAATACCCTATAGTTAGATTTATATGTTTGAGTGGTATATGTAGTAAGAAAATCTTTTAATGACCATATAAATGAGTTATTTACTATAGATAATTTATGAGCATTAGGAATGAGCATTAAGAGTAAAATATAAATCAAAAGACAATACCTCCAAATGTTTTTTCCATTTAGTGTTATAATCTGTATCTATTAATAAAGATATTGATTTAATTACAGATGAAATTGAGTATACTTTCAAGACTGGTAAACCTGTACCCCGTTAGACCAATCTTTCAGATGATAAGTTAATGCCACTCTAAGTTTGTTTGGGAACCATAGGAATTTAAAGATCAATGAATTTATTTTATTATTGATTTAGGAGGAGGTAAAGATATTTTTTGTATAATATATAATATTTTTGGAAGTATTATCATTTTGGTAATTGAAAGTTTCTCTTCTATTGTAAAAATAAGTTTATTCCATTTACTTATATGATTTTTAATAGTATCTAAACTTTGGTTAAAATTAAGATGTATTATATTGTTAACGTTTTTTTTTTTTTTTTGTTAATATTATTCCCAGGTATGTTATTTGCTTTGATTGTGCTAAATATTTGATAAACTTCTTATTTAATTTATAGTTATTAGGATAAATGGGGAGTATGGAGTATTTTTGTTTTATTGTTTTTAAAAATCAAGTCTGATTTCCTTTGAAAATTTTCCATAATTCTAAAAATAGCAGAATGGAAGTATTATTTCCCCTTCAGGGTAATAAGAATATTGTCAGCAAATAACTGCATTTTAGAAGTCACGTTAGAACTTAAGTTAAAACCCTCAATATCATGTTCCATCCCTATTAGATTAGCCCATGGTTCAATTATTAAAGTGAAGAGTAAATGGGATAGGGGACAGCCCTGTTTGGTCCCTTTAGAAATGTGTATATTTTGTGAGATATTAGTGCCTATTTTTATATAAGCTTGACTTTGTAAAGATGTGAGATAAGGTCTATAAAGTTACTAGAGAAGCAGTGGCGGCTGGTGACTTCAAATCACAGGGGGGCTGCAGGAGACGCTGAATGGGCGGGGTCAAAGGGAAGGGGTGTGGTCAACCATAAAGGGGAGGAGCTATGCACAAAACCACAAAAAAACTAACTTTAATTAAATACGCTGCCCTGGGTGGCAAACCATCATTATGAAAGTCCAATCAAGACAAAAATAAGTGTAGAAGAATAAAAATATTTCAATGCATTGGCTGCATGAAAGCTTACTTAATATCTAGATGGAAACAAAAGGTTGTGAGGCATGAAAAAATAAATTACTTTTTAAATACATTACTGGAATGCCAGTCAAAATCAAGTATAAGAAAAACCAGAAGCACTCAACTCAAACCACTTCTCCTTGCACTGCAGTTCTAATTATAATATATTCAGCTTTATTAAAGTACCAAGCAACATGCTGAAAGTAGAAATCTATGTGATGCCCCACTTGTAAAAATGTTTCTTATCCAAAAAGACCTGCTGCCTGACAACTTGTTTCATGGGGAAAACATGATAAAAGTAAAAATGAAAAGCAAACAAGAAACAAGCTCAAGATACATTGCTTAAAGGATTACTGTACAGGTTATGGACCACACATGATTGGCATTCTGTTTAGTTTACGGGTAAAGCCTGTAGAGATGACTGGAAGTCTCCAACAAGTGTAATGAGCTTTTTAAAATAATGGAATCCTGTCCTTTAATACCCAAGGCTTATACATTATCTAGTCAAGTATTCTCTGCATGGCAACAACAGAAAGGCTTTCAATGTTGGCAATTCTTTAACAGTATGCTTATTAAAGCTTACTTGCATCTTACGATGTCAGACAAGCTTACCTTATGGTCATTAAAGCATTGCTACTTAAACACAGAGCAACAGGCACTTTGAGTAATAAGCATAAATCAACAGTACAAAAATATGACAGAAACCAGACCATTCTGCAAAATCAAGGACAGATGAAAAGCCACTGTAGTACTTATGCAGTGTGTCCTCCCCATCCAAGGTAGATACAACTACTCCTTGCCTTGCTTGGACACATCCAGAGTCACTACATGGGGAGTGGGGTGCAACAAGCATGTCACAATTTGAAATCTCTGGCTGACTGTGATGGCCCTGACACATTTGTCATACCTCTCAACTTCAAGAGCAAGAAATCTGGACAAAGCCATACACAGAAGTGGGACAAAGGCACAACAATAAGGACAATTTTTAAATATTGCTCTAATAAACTTAGAAAGATAATAGAATAGGTCTTGCATTAGTATGAATTTTCTGAAGGGTATAAAATCTGAAACTCAAATGTCTGTCATTTTCTAACTTCAGTCTTTAGTGATTTGTCACTAATTTGCCAAAACACAATTTTATGAAAAATGGACCAAAAATGTGATGCAAAAATATAAAATAGACACACAATACAGCTTCTACCTGTCAAAGAAGGGACACTTTAATATTAGTACTGCTACCTTGAGCAGCTGACAAAATAAAAGAATCTACATGCATTTCAAGTAATCTATAACTTTGATTATTACAGTTATTTCTTAATTGTAAACCCTCCATGTTTTCTTCCAAAATTGCTATTTTGCGGAGGGATTATTAGGGGAAGAGCAACATTTTGAGCCAAAAATTGGGGACAGTTGAGAGGTTGGCTATGCCTAATTCTATAAAGCAATTTATTTGCATGTACCTCTCAACCTGTTAATGCAGTAAATCTGAACAAGGCCAAATATATTGGGGGCACATATAAACAGTACTAAAAATTGCTCTTGTATAAATTGAGACAGTTGATAGAACGGCTCTTACTTTAACATGCATTTTTATGAAGGTTATGAAGTCTGAAACTTATTATTTAGTGACTTCTGGCAAATCATTTAGGAATTAAAACTACAAATTTTATGAACAACAAACCAAAATAAGAAGCAAAAATCTATTCATTCTTTGAAAATCTGGACAGTTGGGAGGTATAGTTCAGCTGGGCCTGTCTGAGTTTGCTGCCCTTCCCCCCCCTGACAAAATAATGGTTGAACTGGAGCCTCTGCAGCCATTCCAATTAACCATTACTTGGCTATTTCACTCCATTTACCATAAACACTAATGTGCATACTGCTTTACTTCAATGATTGGACTTCATTTGAAAGTTTTATTTTGTATTTTACAGCACAAACATTAAGTCATCTGTTAAACAAAGCAATGCAGTCTCACAATGAAAACTTAGCATTAAAACTTATCTGCCCTTGAAACTCACATTCATTGAAACAGCATTGAAACCCACATTCAAAGAAAATACATTTTGCCAGTGGCAGATAAAGATTAATTTTGGGCTGTTTTCGAATCATAGGCCCCTTGCATATGAAACATACATGTGCTCTTTGATACACCTTCCTCATTGTACTAAAAATTATATTCCTTGTACAATACAGTACACTTGTTAGAGGGTGTTTTAAATTTGTTTTGAACATTTTTCCAGTAAGCAATGAAACAAAACATATGCACCCATAATGGCAAAACTGCCCAGTTGAGAACATTTATCATAAAAAAGTCTACTCAGACTTCCACAGTCCACCATTATTAGTAAATATACACAATTCTACAGTCCACCATTATTAGTAAATATGCACAATTCCACAGTCCACCATTATTAGTAAATATGCACAATTCCACAGTCCACCATTATTAGTAAATATGCACAATTCTACAGTCCACCATTATCAGTAAATATGCACAATTCTACAGTGCACCTTTATCAGTAAATATGCACAATTCTACAGTCCATATTTAGTGAATTCAGTTCTTGCCATAGCTGTCAACCTTAGCACAAAAACCTGGACGAAGCCAATAATGGGGGAATACAGTCCCAAAAATAGGGACAAATTTAAAATATTCATCTTATAAACTTAGAAAATTGCTAGAAAAAAGGTTGTGCTACTATGTATTCTGAAGAACATGAAGTTTGAAATTCAAATGCCGGTCAATTTTACTGCGGACAGAACAAAAACAATTTTCAGCAGAGACGCAGGGATTAATACTGCAGACACGTCTTTGTAAAATGGCAGGGCATCAGAGCAAATCCACACAAACACAGAGAGGAGATGCAGACTCCACACAGAAGCCACCCCAACCAAGAATCAAACCAGAAAACCTATAGCTGTGAGGCAACAATACTACCACTGCACCATCAAATCTGCAAGGAATTAAACATTCAGAAACCTGAAGTCTGAAATTCAAATGCCTGTCAATTTTACTGCGGACAGAACAAAAACAATTTTCAGCAGAGACGCAAGGATTAATACTGCAGACACGTCTTTGTAAAATGGCAGGGCATCAGAGCAAATCCACACAAACACAGAGAGGAGATGCAGACTCCACACAGAAGCCACCCCAACCAAGAATCAAACCAGAAAACCTATAGCTGTGAGGCAACAATACTACCACTGCACCATCAAATCTGCAAGGAATTAAACATTCAGAAACCTGAAGTCTGAAATTCAAATGCCTGTCAATTTTACTGCGGACAGAACAAAACAATTTTCAGCAGAGATGCAGGGATTAATACTGCAGACACGTCTTTGTAAAATGGCAGGGCACCAGAGCAAATCCACACAAACACAGGCAGGAGATGCAGACTCCAAACAGAAGCCACCCCAACCAAGAATCAAACCAGAAAACCTATAGCTGTGAGGCAACAATACTACCACCGCACCATCAATTATGCAAGGAATTAAACATTCAGAAACCTGAAGTCTGAAATTCAAATGCCTGTCAATTTTACTGCGGACAGAACAAAACCAATTTTCAGCAGGGATTAAAACTGCAGACACGTCTTTGTAAAATGGCAGGGCACCAGAGCAAATCCACACAAACACATGGAGGAGATGCAGACTCACACAGAAGCCACCCCAACCAAGAATCAAACCAGAAAACCTATAGCTGTGAGGCAACAATACTACCACTGCACCATCAAATACGCAAGGAATTAAACATTCAGAAACCCTTAAGTCTGAAATTCAAATGCCTATCAATTTTATTTAACATTTTTAATCAGGACAGTCTGACTTGGAACAAATAAACAATTTTCAGCAGAGGCCCAGGAAGAAATAATGCAGACATGTCTTTGTAACATGGGAGGGCACAAAAGCAAACCCACACAAACACAGGGAGAAGATACAGACCCCACAAAGAAGGAATCCCAGCCAAGAATCAAACCCAAGAACCTACAGCTGTGAGGCAACAATGCTACTACTACACCATCAAATATCAAGCATTGCAACATTTACAAACCACAGATATTATGAGGAACAGATCAGATCGAATATGAGGTAAAAATCTGAAATTTTTTTACAAATGGTGGTGGGTAGGGAACTCAAGTCTTTAACACCTGCATACAGGGTACAGGGTTCAAGCCTGAGGCATTCCCTACCACACCACCATAAGCACCTGGGGCATTTTCACACACACACACACACACACACTCTCCAGTAAAGCACAAGCACCAATACACAAACTCCAGTAAAGCACAAGCACCAATACACAAACTCCAGTAAAGCACAAGCACCAATACACAAACTCCAGTAAAGCAAAAGCACAAACTCAATAAAAATAAAAAAGCACCTTACCTGAATGAATACATCCAGAATGTCCGTACATACATCCTTCCTTCCCGCGCAATACTGAAGACCCGCGAGATCCCAATGCTCCTTCCCGACGCCGACGAGATCCCTAAGGCTCTGTCCCGAGTCCCTGCTGCTCCTCTTGCAGTCCGGACGCGTCCTATACTCCTGGCGGGTCTGTGCACTGTAAAAGTGCACAGACGTCTCCTTGTGTCCCTCTATGGGGACAGCCGGGCTGCCTTGAGCATGCGCATAGACCGATAAGTCGGGACTCGGTCTATGCGCATGCGCGAAGTCCGCGAAATTTAAAAAAATATTTTTTTTTATTTTTCATTTGTTTTTCTTGCTTTTTTATTTTTGAGGGGGCTGCAGTCCGGCAGCCCTATGCCACGAGCCGCCCCTGTAGAGAAGTGTAATTCTTCCATCACTAGGAATATGTAATCCCAATTAACTGAATCAAAAGTGCAGTTTAAATCCAGATGTATTAATGTTAATTAAAAAAAATTATCAGAGTCAATCAGTGCTATAATCATTTTTATGTTATCATATACATTTCTATTAACAATAAAGCCTGTCTGATCCGCATCTACCAAGAATAGGAGAAATTTCTTTAATCTATCTGCATAAATGGACATAAACATTTTGTAATCAATGTTTAATATAGAAATTGGTCTATACACGGAACATTTAGAGGGATCCTTATTTGGTTTTAGTTTTGGAGATATAAAGTTATATTTCCAAGAGGGTGGACTATGATGTAATTTTTTGAGATTGAAAAAACTTTGTGTAGTAAATTTAGTGCAACTTTGGGCATAATCTTATACATTTCAGGGATGATTCCATCATTACCAGGAGCTTTATTTTGTTTTAGTTTACTGATTTGATTTTGAAGATCAGTAAATGAAATAGGTTTATCTAAAGATTAAATGTGCTTTATTTTTGAGAGTTTGTTTTTGTGTATCTTTTGCTAAAGACTTTCATCCCTTCTCTTGAATCTATAGTGTTTAATTTTTGGTTAATTTTATGAACAAATTCTCTAAATTCTATTAAAATATCCTGCACGTCAGAAATCATCCTCTTTTTCTAGGAGAGAAAATCTCATTAATATGATTAAGTTGACTAAGTCCTTTGGTTTTATTGACCAGTTTATTTAGGGATTTAGGGTTAGTCATAAATTTATAAATTTAAACTTTTCTAGACTAATCATAGGTTTATGGTTTAATATCTCTAAATATTTATTATTTAATCCAATAATTTCTTCTTCTTTTCTTTTTTTATCTTTATTCATTCTGTTATTAAGTTTTAGTTTGTCAAGTTTAGATTGTATCTCTTGCAAATCTTTGTCCCAAAGTTTATTTTTGTTATTATGCCAACTAATAACTTTTCCATATAAATAGGCATTTAATGGATCCCATATGTAGATTTCAGAAGTAATAAAATTTTGGATTTCAGAAGTGAGAATTTTGTTAAAATCTATTAGTTTTGTAATGTAAGCAGGGATTCTTTAAATCTGAACATTGAGTGTTGATTTCATTATTAACTCAAAGGTTGTAGAATTATGATCCAATAGTGGGCAAGAAATTATGTAAGTTTTAGATAAACTATTTATCAGTTCATTAGAAATAACAACTTTATCTATTTTTGGAATGTGCACCGTGTCTATGAGAGTAAAATGCAAAAAAAAGTGAGTTTGAGTCAGTTTGAATATTGACATCTTTGCGGTGATATGAATCAATGAAATCATTCAGATATTTAGCTGGAGATGAAATCCTCCTTTTACCAGGAGCGTTAGTATCATTATCATTAAAAATACAATTGAAGTCTCCTGCTATAATAATGTTACCTTTGGATAGTTGCACACTTTGGTTTAAGTGCTGTTTAACTGTATTAACCCCAATTCCTGGAATCCAAAATATGTTTTATAAGCATAAATAATTTTCTATTAATTTCAATTGTGACAGAGCAAATCATTCCCTTATCATCATTATAAACTTCTAGAATCCTTGGAAGAGGTATTGTGTTGCTCAGTAATAAAGCTACTCCTCTTTTTTTACAGTGGTCTGAGCTTGATAATACAGTATTTGTTTGTGTCTTTCGGCTTTTCCTGGTTAGGGGTCGCCACAGCAGAACTCTAGTCCGCTAATGATTGGTAGTTGATTTTTACGTGCCGAGTTACCAGACCTGATGCACAGCCTTCAATGAAGGTACACCCATTCACGCATGTCTCCACGCAGAAGGCGCTCTAGCTGAGAATCGAACCATACAGCGTCTTACTGTGAGGCGACAATGCTACCGCAGCACCACCACCATGGATCTTGATAATGCCGTATACAGTTTAGTATTTAACTTAGATATATCTTCTTTTAGGAGATGTGTTTCTTGCAAAAAGACTAAGTGAGATTTATGTAGTTTTAAATATTTAAGTAGACTTTCCCTTTGTTGTTTAGACCATTAATATTAATGGAAATACCTTTTAAAGGGAATATATTGGTTATTCATAAAGATTAAATTAAAATTGACCATTAATATTTTTTGTGTGTATTGATTAAACTGTGTTTCATCTGTAACAAAACAATTAAAAGACAATAATTCAAGTATAATCCAATATTTGATGTCATTTAAAGTCATGACATAGCGGATAGTGGATGTCAGAAAAATATGTATAAAAAAGATAATAAGACTTCATAATATTAAATTGACCCAAACCCTTCCTGGAGTTACAAACTCCCAATATGAGTAGTATTCACCACCCAAATCAACCACCCGTCCTATAACAACAGTTATTCAACCACTACCACTGCAAATGATTTGTTTAACAATATTTTTATGAAGGTAAAAATCTCATCAACTATCATAAAGGTTTAGATTATAAAATATATAACTCTGTTGTTAAAATAATCATTTGTTAAATGTGAGTTAAATTAGAGGTTATTATATCATAGCCCCCAGTTGCAAAATGAGAACAAAAAGTTGTGCAATATATCTCAAAACAAGTTATTGAGATGAGCTGCAACAATAAAAACCAAGTATCAAGTCAACCTATGTATTCAATAGAGCAAAGTGAATGTAATCAACAAAGAATATAACATTAACATAAAAAGAGATGATGTAACCATCACCATAAATGTCTGTCTAGTAAACCTAACATTTAAATCTAAGAAATTAAGGAAACAATAAGAGTTTGCCTCAATAATTCAAGTTTAGCTACAATATACTACTGAATTCTAAACAAAGGCATCTTCAGTACACAGGATATATGTTTCATAATGTCAAGCCAATAGGTTATTGAAAATCAATTAACAAGTTTCAAAAATAATATTCACAGCAGAATATAGTGCCAATTATGCATTGACTTCATTCACAATTTGCAGTATATTGTTGTTAAGTAGGCTATCCCCATGTTGCTAGCTACATATATTTGTACATTTGTCTACAATGTGAAAATAAATACAGACATTACATTCACGCAAAATCCTCCCCATTTTATGAAACAAGACACATATTCTCCCTAAACTACATACATACACACCCTGCTTTAACCATTTCAATAACAGAAGGGGCTGTGGTGCATACAGCACTGTAAGATACACATCTCGGTATTTGCAAAATGAGCATCCCATTTCTAGTGCATCTTGGTGTTAACGTTAGGTTATCTACCTTTTCTGTATATTACTTTTCAGATCTATATATTCTTCTTCTTTGTCATCTTTAACTCTTCCCAAGGTATCAGTCTGAGAGATCCCCCCTTTTTTCCCTTTCATTTTCATTTCCCCCCTCCTTCCCTTCATTCCTTTCTCTAATTTATTAATAAAAGACGCATGTCTAAAACAATCAAGAAGTTGCTGGAAAAAACATAACAGCAAGCAGCACCACTAATATATAGAAATGTGATATAATGAAATTTAAGAACACCTCTGAAATACTAAAAAGAGGTATAAATATCCAGATACTAGCAAGAAACATGTAAAATCAATAAATAAGTTAAATATGCATTATGGCTCGTTATAAAATAAATATGTTCCATGTCTAGGAAGCATTCATATGTCAGAATTTGTGATAGTAGAACTGTAGGTAATTTAAAGCTGTTGCAGTTAAGTATATTATCAAAAAAAGCCAGTAGCCTTAATTGATTAAGCAGATCAGAAAATAAAATGTAGAACAACAAATCTACTTAAAAAACATTTCGCTTCAGGTTGCAGTTGTAACATACAAGTCAGTGAGCAATTAATTTTGCAATACTTGTTTCCGTAATAAAATGCTTTTGTTAGGAATATTATATGTCAAACATAACCATATCAAAATCAACCATGCTTGTCAAGTTTGTTGTTTAAATTAAAGCATCGTAGAGATATATTCTTTTTAAATTACGATAGAAAGAGGCTATACATACAGATAAATAGGTTTTCTTCTGTGCTGCGGATCTGTTCTTTGACAGGTTTATCAGTGCTACATTCTTTCCTGTCAGAGAGAAGTAGTCAGAGTTCAAAGTTCATCCTTTTCAAGATTGCATAATACCAGAGCCTGGGAAACCTGTCGAACATCAAAACAGCTCGTGACTAGCTCTCTCTCAAGCTTAGAATGCAGGGAAAACAAACCAAAAGATTCCAGCAGGAAAAGTGAGTGCTTTTTCATTATTATTCACTAAATGAGTCTTAAGCCCTTACCAGCTGCTTGAGAGATGTTGAGAGTTTTCTCAGATATTTAAAATATAACAGTCATTTAATACTAGAAATATCCAGAACCTTATTCAACACAACATTGTCAACTATACCACAAAAAGCAGGAATAATAATTGAAAATCAAATAAAAATAGAAAATAAATTAACCAATAGTCATTTGAAATATATTTATTTCATTTTATCCCTTCCCTTTGAATATAACACTTACCGTGCATAACAAAGCATCAACCCCTTAAGTCCTTTTCTGCATCAGATCCAAAGGGCAATGTAGCATGTCCAGTTATTAATACAGGAAATTGTTTAGTTTTCTCTATATACTGATAAGATTAAAACAAGATGAGTTAAACATAAAACTATTTGTTTTTTAGTTTCTTTTTTTTGTCTGATGTTTTCCATGAATTACCTGCCATCCTTTTCAGTGAGGTGTTAGCCCATTCCATTTCTTCTATTTTGCCAAGTAATTTATTTGATCTTATAAATGTCGCAGCAGTATCCAAATCTTCAAAGATTTTAGGACCATTTTTCAGGAAAATTTTCAGTCTAGCCAGGAATAAGAGGTGAGTTTTAACATGAGTTTTTTTAAGATCTTTAATCAAAGGCAAGAAAAGTTTCCTCTTAGCAATACCCATCAGAGATGACTAATAGGTGCTTTAGACCAGGCTGTTTTAAGGACCATTTCTTTATCATGTGATGAAAGGAATATTACTATCCCAGATTTAGATGAAATCTTTTTATTAGTTTTTAGAGGATACTACCGATCTACGTGCTCTTTCAATGCCATAGGATAGAGCCTCAGGAAGATCATGTATTTCAGGTAGCCATATTGTTAAAAAGCTTACCATGTTGTTACCTTCAAAGATTCTGATATTATTTCTATATGACCGGTTTTCTAAGTCATCAGTTTTTGATTGAAGTAAAGTATTCTGCTTTTCTCCTTTCTGTAATCTGCCATCCATATAATTTAGAGTTTGTTCAATTCCTGTTATTTGTGCTTTCTGTTGCCAAAGTTCTTCATGGAAAATCTCCATCTGTTTAGAGCATTTCTTCTTAAAATTGTCCAATTTTGAGTCCATTTTATTTATTTTTATTGATAGCTCCTGGATGTTAGTGAGCAAGGACTGTAATTCTTTTTTAAAGCTAGTTTCTTAAAGGTTAGCCTTCAAGAAGCTCATTTTACATTTCAGTGATGAGAAAAATATTTTGAGAGACTTTTGACAGGAAAAAAATCAAAATTCAGAGAAAGTTTTAAGTACAGGCCTAAGAGATGCTAGGTAGTATCAATTGACATAGGATTGTTTTTAAATAAAAAAATACTGTCATAAATAAATTGAAGTGGAAGAGCTGAAGGAAACTGCTGTTATCTAGAGCACATCTTGGCCATGCCCCCAAGTCAGGTTGGGTTTCTGAGAGCAGGTTATTTGAGGTTGGGTACTGCATCACTTGCATGTGGATGCATTTATCTAATATTTTGGAGAGGGGAGAAAGAGTTGCTATCAGTCTGTAGTTATTAAACTCTGTAGAAGTGCCACCTTTGTCCAGTGGTATGATGTAGGATTTTTTCCACAGTGATGGAACGTATCTTTCTGGTATGGACCTATGAGTTAGTATGGACACAGGGAAGGCTATGACTTCTGCAGCCATTTTTAAGTAGCTTGATAGTACTTGGTCTACAGCTACAGAAGTAGTTTTTAGTTTAAAGTGCAACTTCTTTACTAGTGAAGTAGGTACTGGACTAAAATTGAAGAATTATGGGTGGTTTTGATTGGACAGGGGTAGAGTGGGGAGCATAAGTGTTAGTGTCTAATAGAGATAATATTGATTGTATAAAGTAAGAATTAAACTGTGTGGGGATAGAATGTGTCATATCATCTGTTTCTGGAGAGGGACTAGTGGTCTTGCCAGGGTGGGGTAGTTTATTTAGTGATGACCAAAGTGTTTTGGGTTTATATGTCTGTCTTGTAGGTTGGTATAATATGTTTGCTTATCCTGTTTGACATGGAGTTTTGTAAGGTTTCTAAGATGTGTAAATTGCTGGTGGGCATTTTAAGCTCTATTTTATACCAGTTTTTCCAGGCTTTATCCATTTTTCTCTTTATTTTTTTTTCCTTTGTCAGCCATGGTGTGAGGTTGGACCTTACTCTTTTATTACGCACTGGTGCTAGATTATTTAAGGTCTTTAAGAATACAGTATTAAAGTGTTCTGCAGCAGTATCTAGTAACATTGTACTAAATACATTCCAGTTATATTTTTTAGTGCTTCATTGAAAATATCCTTGCTGAAATTGGTTGTATTTGGTTATAGATAATATGCTTATCTAGGTTATGGTGAGTTCTGCTAGCATATGTCAGTATGTGGTCACTTATGCTATTTGAGAGTCAGCCTTCTTTTGTCTGTTTGCTTGGTTTGTTTGTAAGAATTCAATGTAATGTTGAGTGTCTCCCTGAAGTTGTATTGATTCTAGTAAGTGTGGTTATTAATTGCTGAAGATGTACAAGTTTATGGATTCAGTAGGGGTAGTAGAATTTATGAGTTGTCAGTTTATATGAAAGTCTCCAAGAATTATAGTTTCATGTTTAATTTGTTGGGATATCCAATACAGGATGCTTTCAGCAGTATCAGTGTTATTTGCTGGTGGTATATAAATTGCTGTTAAGCATATAGTTTTCCTATTGTTGATTTTCAGGAGTGTTGTTAGTAGCTCAGCACTGTTAAATCTGGATATTTCCTGTGAAAGTAAGGTAATGGTTAGGGAATTTTTTATAGATGATTGCTACACTACCTGCACACTTGTTTTGTCTGCCATGCCTGAGTATACTGTATCCTGGGGGTGATCTCTTTATCTTTTATTTCTTTTTTTAACCAGGTTTCAGTAGCTATGACTACATCAGGAATGCATGTGCCAAGATAAGCCTGTTTGTCATGGATTTTATTGCACATACTTCTTAGGTTCATATATAGTAAGGTGAGTTTGGATTCTGTTTTTTGCTAAGATGTATTAATTGACTGGTTTATTTTGGGGTTGGAAGTGAAGGTTTTATGAACAGTGGGACCAGGGTTGGGGTGAATATCTCCACTAATTTTTTGAACTAATATTTTTACACAGACAGAAGTGTGGCCAGTTACATTTTGGTCTTGCTTTGATATCCGATCATGCATTTGGATGCTTAGTTTTAAGATAGTTATAGAAATATAGATCAGATGTGGTTTGTTTGTAGAGATAGGGTGTTATGGAAAAAGGCTGGGTAGATGTTGATATTCTTTGTGAGGATTGGTTGAAGTCCTAAGTAATTGAAGAAGGTGGATTTGATAACGGGTGATAAGAGTGAGGAGAAATAGTAAAATAATCTGACTTAGGTGCATCTTATTTAATCAGGTTTAATCTTTGTTGCAAATTAGGATAAAAAATGTTAGAAGGGTAGTAGACTGGTTGTAGAGATGTAATTTGATATTTATAGGTGGCAAGGATTAAGACAAGTTGTGAGAGAGTCTTGGGTGGTAAATTAGAGTGGGTGTTATTATTTGGAGTAATTGTATTGATTGTTTTGCTACTGGAGGGAACCAATGGCATTGGTTAGAAGAATATGTGGGTGGTGCTATGGAAGTATAAAAGTAGAGTAAGAGGGGGTGGGTGGAATTTGGGGGTAGGGTAGGGGACCAGAATGAGCCCAAGCATTAGTGAGGGCGAATGAAGCAGGTTGAAAACTTGTCAAGAGACAGAGAAAACAATTAGTGACTTAATGGAAATAGCTACAAATCTGATGAGGAGTTTAAAAGGCCTCTCTGTGAGTAGATGAATATGTTAGTTTTGTAGGACACATTTTTAGTAGGAGAGTTAGTCCAATATCACCTTGACTTGACTTATCGTGATAACAGTAAAAAATTGCACTTGACTGTTTGAACAACTGTGTAATATAAGGACATTTCTATGGATTTTGAAATGCAGAGTCCAAAAGCCTACCTCACCCCCCACAGACCAGCAAACCAATTAGAAAAGGTAAATCAGAATGCAGTAGTTCAGCTCTGAAAAATACTGCCTGAAAGTGGTTACACAAGAAGAAAAATAAACTTAAGGAAGGGAGACAGTGGACTGCTAAAAACAATAAATTGAGCACAGTTAAAGGAGAAAGTACCAATGGGACTGCTGTGGTCTAAGAAAATGGAATTATTAGAGTGGGCAAAGTTCTTTGTTTTAGCCTGCCATAATATTTACAATTTACATAGTAATATAGCCCACAGACTGGTGTTCAAATTGCAGACTTCACTATTGCATACATATATATTTGCTTGCAGAAACACTTTTATAGAAAAAGAAAAACACACTAAAGAGAGAGAGAGAGAGAGAGAGAGAGAGAGAGTTGAGTATACTGAATCAATGCTGACTGTATGCAAATACTAGCTCAGAGCTGAAACTGGTTTAGTAACTGTCTCAGGCAAGGAGAAATAAAAAAGGAAGGGAGGAGACCAAGGTTGACTTATAAATAATGGAAATAAGTCTGGAAAAAGTGAAAAATAAAAGAGAAAGAAATAGTTTGAGTAGTAGGAGTAAGTGTCAGTGTCTACTAGGAAGGAGAGAGTAAAGACTAACAAACAGGATGTCAGTGGAGGAAGGTTTACAGACTATAAGGCTATTGCTTACAAACTAGGACACTGAAGCACTTGTCTTCAGACTAGTCACTATGTGGGCTAAAATAATTGCAGAGGACTGGATGCCTCTAACACTTCCTTAAAGCACAAGGCCGGAGGTAGTACACAGCTTACCCTAGTTAAATGGTGGTTGGATTGAATGGACTCAGACTGCTTATTTGGATGAGTCTGCTGTGTTTACAATTAAGTTTCCAGTGAAATGGCACAAGGCCAATGGTAATGCACAGTTTGTCCTAGTTAAATGGTGGTTGGATTGAATGGACTCAGACTGCCTATTTGGATGAGACTGCTGTGTTTCCAGTAAACCCTGTAATTATCTTGCACCCTGTTAGAGAGAGAGAGACAGGGGAAGGAAGAAATGATGCACATAGGATGAAAATGAGTACAGACAAGACAGTTGTCCTGGCAGAAAAATTGGAGAAATCTAAAGAAGTTGAAAATTGAGATAGAAAGGAAACTAGTGGAACAGATTAACAGCTTCAGGGTTGAAGGTGGCTAAGGAGAATGGAAGTCATAGTAAGGAGGTTAAAGCAGTAATCAGAGGGGCCACAGCCAAATGGCACAGGGTATCAGGAGTAGTGTGTAACTGGCAAAGAAGCTGAAAAGGAAGGGGTACAGAACAGCGGCACAACTAGTGCTTTGATATGGCAGAGAAACTTACAGTGAAGACAAAGCAGATGAAGATACTTAAGGTGATGGAGATGAAGTGTCTAATATGAGTTGTAGGATATACAGACTGCAGGCAATAGAAGAAATGAGGACATTAGAGCCAAAGTCAATGTATCCTCAATTCCAGACAAGCTGAAGGAGAACAGATTATAGTGCTGCAGTCACACATGAAAGAAAGTAGAAGATGAGTTGATGAAGGAGATTTGGGAAAAACAGGAAGAAGACAAGAGGAGGCAAGGATGCTCATTCAAGAGATGGCTGGCTTGCATAAAAGAAGAGCTGAAACAATTAGGCATGACTGTCAAAGAAGGTAGTAGAATGGCACTCTATCAAGAGAGGTGGTGAGAAGTGATGTGATACTCTGACCCCATGTAGAAAATGAGAAAAAGTGGGTTGGTTATGCTGCTGATGATGATGATAAAACTTCTCCTTGGGAATTTTGATGCTCATTAACTGACCTATAACATGTATTTGGGAAGTGGAAGGAAACCAGGGCACCAGACAAAAATCCACCCACATACAGGAAAGTTAAGTAGACTCTGCACAGAAGATACCCCTGCCAAGGACTGAACTAAAGAACCAATGACTGCAAGGCAGCAATGTTAATTACTGCACCACTGAACTGCCCATATCAGGAAATATCTAAAAGTGATAAGCATATAAACTACCAACAAAAGATGGGTGTGCCTATGTATGACAGGGAATACACAATAGTCTTTGCATTCCTATTCTGTCTCAGAGTTTACTGCTTGCTTGTATCCTTAAAGTGTTTCATTAAGATACAACAGGTAATATGTGCTTCAGTTAAATAGACAGCTGCACAATTCACAATGTCTCTTCTGAGGCAGAACTTAGGTTAATATGGAATATTCCCTTCTACCATTCTTTCTGATACTTACAGATCCCGCACAATATAGGCATTAAACCTCATAGAACACTCAGAATATCTAGTACATCTTTCTTCCATGACTTCAGTCATTTCCAGACCTTGCACACAGCAGCAGATGTGATCAAATAAACTAGGCAGAACTTCTGCCTGCATGAGTTTTCAACAACCTGCATGTCAAAGTAAATGTTCATGCATTAGAACAATGCTGTGCTTGTTACATTTGTTTCACATATACCTTCAAAATCCTTGATCCCAAAAATATATAGCCCAAAAGAAACTTGGAGCATGAAAATAGATGGGTGAGTGGGTGCAGACAGAATTCTGGTAAAAGGTACATTAAGTCTCTTATATTACTAGCTTTCAGTTTCTCATTCTTCATAGGCCCTGTCCAGTGTCTTTCAACAATGTTGGTTGATTCGTTTGCAGATCTCACAAATAATGTTCTGTAATTGCTAGCATCCGCAATGATCTCTGCAGTCTCAGCAAGGAACTGATATCGTAATCACTATAATGCTGTCAGCAGTATAAAGGAAACACACACACGTGAGTACACACATACAAGCACACACACACACACACACACACACACACACACACACACACACACACACACACACACACACACACACACACACACACACACGATGTAGCTCTCTCACTTAACATGTACCCATGTTGTGAACTGCACACAGTGTGATTTTCCCCACCTGGTTCTTTGTTTTTTCACTGCTTCCAATTCCCATTCCACTCCAGCAGACTTTTCCAGCTACAGATCATCTGCATTGCTAATGTGATGTCCAACAGCTATGCTGTACTTTGTACTCTCAGAAAAGGGCTGGCTGTGAGTTTCCATGTAGTCTCTATCTCACTGTCCATAATACCTTTCTACTTAGCCTAAAGAAAAGAAATTGTCCAATGAATAGCATTTTATTTCCGTTCTTCCAACTCTACATAAAGAATAACCAGGAAGTTGAATAATTTTCAGGAAAAAAAGCAGTGCCTGGGTTGGATATCTAGTTTTATTTATTAGAACTGACATAATAAAATAAATAAACTTGCTACATTGTTAAACATGGCAGCAGCTGACCAAAACTGCAGGTACATAACAAACATTACAAAAATATAAAACTAATTGAAGACAGGAATTTGTAATCATGTCTCACAATACCACAGGGCTTAAAAAAGTGTTAACAAAAGTAAAATTGGGTACAAAAGTAAAATTGTGTAATGACTCATTTTCATTGTGCAGTTCGCTAGTCCATAGTTATACAACATAGAATCAGCTTCTGTCTAGAGAGAGCACTATGTTTATGCTGTATACCATTTACAACTCTGAATTTGCCTACTGAGAGACCACAATGACAGGTGAACAGGGATAAGAGCAGTTTGCATTCTGTCTTCACTAATAAAACACACAATTTCTCATAAACATTGTGCTCTATTACTATAAAGAAAAATAAAAAATTAAAAACAAGAAAGAAAACAAAACAGAAATCTAGCATTCATTGTTTATTGAGGGATTACTGATTTTCCCTTTTTATGGGGAGTGGTTGTATGCAACAGCTGTTTAGCCTGTAAAACTGTTGCTTTCTACAGAATCCAACAAAAATTACTATGCTAGTGGAATTAGAATACCATGCTGTTTATTTTCCATATATGAATCCTTTTAGGCATAATAAGTACATTCACCAACATGAAAAAACAAACTATTTTCACACAAAACAAAAGTATTTTACAAACTTGAAATGGACAACACCCATCTTAGATTTTCACATAGATTCTCTTGTTCTTCTCTTGGGAGACTCAGTAAATTCTATGTTGGAAAGACTGATAGGATGCTAAAAGATAGGATTAGGGAGCATATTAATCATATAGGCAAGAAAAGTATGTTTAATGCATTGGCAAAACATGTTGCTAATACAGATAATATGCATAGCTTTGGGTTTTCAGTTATAGGAATGAATTATGGGAATAAAAGAGGAGGGGATATGAGGTTAAAAACAGAAGAAATGGAAGTGCAGTGGATTATTAGGCTGAGAGTGAATGCAGGACATGGGCTGAATGATTGTATACCACTTAGACCTGTTTTGAAAGCTAGACCAATACGAAGAAAATGAGTGGTCTGTTGTATTTACCACCTTCATGATCTGATATGCATATGAGTTTATGTATATTTTTTAAAAGATTTATATATATATATATATATATATATATATATATGTATCATCTTCTTTCGGCTGTTCCCGTTAGGGGTCGCCACAGCGGATCATCTGTTTCCATTTATTCCTGTTCTCTGCATCATGCTCTTTCACACCAACCACCTGCATGTCCTCTCTCACCACATCCATAAACCTCATCTTAGGCCTTCCTTTTTTCCTCTTACCTGGCAGCTCCATCCTTAGCATCCTTTTCCCATTATATCCAGCATCCCTCCTCAGCACATGTCCAAACCAACCCAATCTCGCCTCTCTTGCTTTGTCTCCAAACTGTCCAACCTGAGCTGACCCTCTAATATACTGATTCCTAATCCTGTCCATCCTAGTCACACCCAGTGCAAATCTTAACATCTTTAACTCTTCCACATCCATCTCTGACTCCTGCCTTTTCGACAATCCTACAGTCTCCAACCCATATAACATAGCTGGTCTCACTACCCTCTTGTAGACCTTTCCTTTCACTGTTATTGGTACCCGTCTGTCACAAATCACTTCTGACACTCTTCTCCACCCATTCCACCCTGCCTGTACTCTCTTCTTCACCTCTCTTCCACACTCACCATTACTCTGAACTGTTGATCCCAAGTACTTAAACTCATCCACCTTTACCAAATCTACTCCCTGCATCCTCACCATTCCTCTACCCTCCCTCTCATTTACACACTCCTAACCTTCCTCCTCTCTTCCTGCCTTCGGGCATGCCTTCCCCCTCTTCTTCTTCTTCAGCCAACAGTAGCCCAATTTCCACCAGCACCCTGTTGGCTAACAGTACTGGTGGCGGTTGTTGATAACCCGGGCCTCGACCGATCCAGTATGTAATTATGAAAAGTTCTCTGCATCAGTAATTTTTGGCAGAGGTTTTACGCCGGATGCCCTTCCTGATGCAACCCTCCCCATTTATCCGAGCTTGGGACCGGCAGAAAGAAATGCACTGGCTTGTGTCAAAGGAAAAAAACTTCAAAGACCAATACATGTAAGGTTCAGTTAAGGCACATTTAATAACTTGCTGCAAGGAGACAAAAACATGCAAATACAGGATTTTGCCTAACTACTAACAGGAAGTATGCTATTCTTATACTGTTCTACAAGACATTGCCTTCTATGGCTGACGTAATCAAACACAACTTTCAGTATTGTTCTACAGCAGATGTTACTCAGATTTTCTGCTGACATGACTGGATTTATGAAAAACATTCTGAGAAAAACAATCTGGCCTTGGTGGGCCCTAGCCCGTTACAAGCTTCTATTGTGTAGTTCTAATACATGTGTTACATTTCAAGGTACTTTTCTAACTTAGACACAAGCAAATGCTGATTGCAGTTCATATTTTCAAGCAGTCTTTGTTCTGATTATCTATAGCTTCCTGCAGCTGTGTGTTTTCTCACAGCACAAGCGGAACTCGTCTCATAACATTAATACATATATTCATTATTTTCCTGACACAAGCAGAACTTATCTACTTTCCTGTAAATTTCCAAAGCATAAGCAATAGCTGCGCATATTTCATAACAATACAAGGTTAGAAATCTTCTGCAATTCATACAGATTTTATGCAGTGTGAAATAGAATAAATGTGTTAACCCTTTTCAAGCCTTAAATGCACTAAGCATAGTACTAATACATACACTAATACATATTTTTCTGACACTTGTGCATCCCCAGTGGCTGTTTTATATATATATATATATATATATATATATATATATATATATATTTGTGCCTTATTTTTTGTGATGAAATTTATGAGTGCTCATTTTATAATGATGTATTTTTCTATGCATAAACCTGTATTATTGATAGTATGTTTTTTGAATGAATTTTAGAATTTGTACCTTTAAATTGGGATTTGACTTGCCATGTGATTGGGATTTAATAGTTAAATATGGTGTCTTGAGTACTTATTTCTTATGTTACACCTGAAGAAGCATTTGGTGAAAGCGCTTGTGTGTTTATTAAAAGACTGTCTGTGAACCTGGAGCTTTGCCTGCATTGGTCGTTTTTTGCAATTGGATTTCTGTTTATTTGCAACGGAGCTACCTGGGGAGTAGTGCCTGTTGTTTTATCACATCACTTCATGTTTAAACTGAACATGGAATAATCATATTATGATACATAAGATTAACTGAATCATATTGCTGATAAAAATCCCTTAAAAGTTATTAGATTATCAGTGCAAGGAATTGTAAACATCAGGTTACCAATATTTTTAAATGTATGCACTTTAAGATATACTGTAATGAACAAAAGCATTGCCTATTGGATAAAATCATTCACACTGCTTTTACCAAGCAATATCATACAGAAATAAAACAATATTAATGGGAAGACCTGGAGTCAATAAAAAGCTTTAAAGAAGGCATTCAAATAGTTGTCAGGTCTGGGTTAAGAAAGTAGGAATAACAAGGCTGGAGAATTAGTTTACCTGAGAGAAAAATGGAAAATGTTACTCTTCTAGCTACTCCACACACCTGCAAGCTCACAATGCTGAATGACTGAGCCTTGAGGTTAAATTCAGACATAGAAATACAACTCTTGATTAGAACAGGAAGAGTTCCGTGGCTTGAGGATGAATGTTCTGAAAGTCTTTTCAGGTATTTATGGAAGTTATATTATATATTGACCTGATTGGCCATGCAAGGGCAGACATCCAACCATGGCTGGTCTGAGTGGTAAGACTACAGAGAAGTGTCCTCATTTCATCATACAAAACATTGCTTGGACTAGACCAAAATAGCTCTTTCATAACCAGAATCATAGCTCTATTTACCTGACTGTGCATAGCACTTAGCAGTGACATTTATTGTTCCATAAGCAAGTTGCAGACATTGTCACTCTGTTGCACAATGCACCCAGTTTGAAAATTAAGGCTTATATTAACTGGAAATGTAATGTCGTTCCATACAGAAGAAGTGGAATCAGCACAGCTCTTATAAGTTGCAGTTCAGCATCAGTGGTGCATTTTGTCTTTAGTCTTTTAAGGACCACTGGCTGCCTTTTCACTTTGGTGAACGGTTTTGCATTTGCAGCTGGGATGTCATTCATTGATCCAAGAGTAGAAAATAGCATCTTAATAACTCAATCAATTTATAGATTCTTTGCTACTGTTTTAATAATGGAACTGCACCATTGTGGAATGGTTTACATGGAACAGTTCAGGTTTGATTTTTCAGGCATTGATAATGGTCTGACCATGGGACAATCAATCTCCCAGTGTACTGAAGTCTCTCACAGTGAGAACTTAGTATCTTCCAAGGTAAGGAATACAGAATAACAGATCAAAAAGATTTGTGATTTTGTATATTCATGCAATGGAACCATATTTTGGCTGCAAAGCCGGTGAACAAAAAATGCCCAAGCACAGACACCTAAATAACATCTGAGACCATGTTCTTTGGATCAGAAATTACCACATTTTATTTTGCCATTTAGTCATTTATAGCCTGTTATAAAGACAGTCCCAGAAGTATTGTATAGCTGTAAACACTAAGCACAAAGACCTCTAGCAGGATTAATGGAGCTCTGAGCTTGACGAACAGAAGTAGCTTGTTTCCAGTTGCTACAAAAAGGAGTGGTATATAGCAGTGCTGACAGTAATTTTGATTTAGTTAATAGCCAGATTGTCTATTGATAATCTGACAAATTAAACGTATAGTAAATACAGTATTTTATCAAAGTCCTATCAATGAATCTTTAAGGTGCAATGTACTAAATGCTGTTAAAGACATTCCCTATAATTCACAAATGCAGTAACATGGGCTAAGTGCTAAGTAATGTGATCAGTAGTTTTGTAAGCATTCCATGTTTTACAGAATAGAAATAATAAGGCTAGGTATTCATTTAAACTAAATGATAATGCAGCATTTAGTTTACATACAGATCAAGTCCCTTTCCATGCAAAAAAGAAATTCCAAAGAATTCTCAATCAGGTTATGGAGCACTTTACCTACACGCCTACATTTATAAATTGTGGGGATTCTTTCTACTCAGCTACTTGCAACAACCCATCTGGGCATAGGTTCATAGGTTCATAGGTTCATACTAGGCTATCTGCCCTAGGGCATTTATAAGCCTAGCCAGAATGTGTTTGGCTTTCACCACCCATTTTAAATTTATTTTGCTATGCCCTTTTTCGAGGTTAGTATACTGTGCCTCTATCTAACAGTGACACAGAAGTGATACCCGGGGTAAACCTACGATCTCCCATCCACTCATCAAGATTCCTCTTGAAGAGAGTCAATGAGGGACTCTGCCTAACCTGGACTGGGATTTTATTCCAGAGTGAAGGGAGCCTCTGGGTTATGAATCTGTCCCTCCAGCATGTCCTATTTATTTCAGTGCTGAGGTTCAAGTCTCTCGAGCGCGTAGCTCGATGGGATTTGGATTTTCTGAGGTGGAGCATGTCCATTAATTCCGGGTTGGACATGGCTTTATACGTCAGGCACAGATCTCCTCTGAACTGGCGGTATGCCACTGAGTAGAGCTGGAGTTTCTTTAACCGGGCAGCATATGGCATCTGTTTGAGCCCTTTGATCCTCTTGGTGAGGTACTTTTGGGGTCTTTCCAGTTGCTGCAGGTGTCTGGTAAGGTACATCCCAAAAGGGGCATTGTACTCAATTATGGGCCTGATGAGGGATGAGTAAAGAGGCACGATGACCTCCCCTGATCTAGATGTGAATCCCTTCATGATTAGGTGGGCTATATAAAATGTTTTTCTAAGCACTTTGGCCACGTGGTTGTCAAATGAGAGATTGCTATCAACTTGGGTCCCCAGGTCCCTAATTACTTCTTCTGTACTTAATGGATTTCCACCTATGTGGTAATTTGTGGGCACTTTGTTTTTGCCAAAGGGGATGACTATACACTTTTGGCATTTAGCTTGAGGCCATGGCTCTGGCACCAGTTGTCTGTTTCTATGAGGCCCTTTTGGAGGATGCTTGTGTCGGCTGGAGAGTCGATTATGGAACCCAGTTTGCAGTCATCTGCGAACTTGGTCAGCCACAGTCCTTCCGTGTTGGCTTGTACCTCCGAGAAATATATACCGAACAAGAGAGGTCCCAGGACTGAGCCTTGTGGGACACCACTTGTAACTGGTTTGGAGTCTGACATGGCTCCAGCAATTCTAACCATGTGGGTTCTGTCCTTGAGCCAGTTTGCAATCCATCTAGTGACATAGGGGTTTCTATTTAAGCTGGTGAGCTTATCTATAATGCCCGAGTGGGGTATTGTATCGAAGGCTTTTGCGAGGTCCAGGTAGGCTGTGTGGACCACCTTCCCTCGTCAATGGCCTTGGTGACTGTTTCAAAGAAATCAACCAGGTTTAAGAGGCAGGATCTGCCCTTAACAAAGCCGAACTGGGTAGGATCCAGTGTTTGTAGGTCCCCAATATCTTTATTTATGAGGTCCATGATGATCCTTTACATAGCTTTGCAGACCAAGCTAGTCAGGCTTATGGGGCGATAGTTTCCAGGATCCGTTGAGGCACCACCTTTATGGAGAGGGACCACTGTTGCTGTACGCCACTCTTTGGGCACATATCCTGTAGTAAGGCTGAGATTGAACAGTAGTTTTATGTTTGGGTTTAGCTCTTCTTTGAGTTCATGTAGGACGCAGCCCGGGACACCATCTGGTCCCATTGATGCTGTGTTTTTTGCTTTGGAGAGGGCGGCTCTTACCTGAGCATCTGAGATGTCAGGGGGGCAGCACTCCGCTAGGATAGATATTTGCCCTTTTGGTGGGGAGGGGGGGGAGAAGTTTGCGCTGAACCTGTCAGCTAGGATGTTGGCAATGTCTGTGGGTTCGGTGTATTTTTTGTCATTTTGGACTAATTCTGAGCATATCTGGGAATTACCACCCAGGTTCCTAATATAACTAAAGAAAGCCTTGTGATTATCCTTAGTGTCCTGTGCAATTTTTCTCTCGAAGCTGGCCTTAGACAATTTTATGTGTGCCAGTAGTTTTTTGCTAATACTGATCAGTGATGCCTTCCCTTTTTGGGATTTTTCTTTATCATTTAGTAGCTTCCTCCTTCTATTGTATAGTTTGTTTATGGCTGGGGTCCACCAGACAGGACGTCTGCCTTTGGAGGATTGGGTCTTGGTTTTATTTGGGATCGCATGATCCATGCATTCCTGAAGGTGTTCATAGAATGCGTTTATAAAGGATTCTGCAGTCAGGGCTGTATTTTCCACAGGCCCTGGGGCTTTGAAGGATTCCACCTCAGTTTTGAGGAGTGTAAAATTTGCTTTAGAGAAGTTTTTCACTGTGGTTTTCTGGGCAGGGGGTGGGGTCGGGATGTGAATATCCAGTGAGATTAGTTTATGGTCTGATCTTACCAGTGAGGGATACACTTCTGGTCTGGAGCATAGAGTCCCCATGTTGGTGATGATCAGGCCCAGTATGTTTTCCCCTCTTGTGGGAGTGGTAACAAGTTGTTCCATAGCATTTGAGTTTATAAATTCTAGGAACCTTTGGGCTAGGGTGTTGGAGCTAGAGTAATGCTCCCAGTCTATGTTTGGGTAGTTGAAGTCGCCCAATATAATGGTGTTTGGAGAGACCTTCATATTTTCCAGTGTTCT
Organism: Protopterus annectens; assembly: GCF_019279795.1. Lineage (NCBI taxonomy): Eukaryota > Metazoa > Chordata > Ceratodontiformes > Protopteridae > Protopterus > Protopterus annectens. The sequence continues at coordinate 528,955,830 of NC_056737.1, read as the reverse complement.
CAGGAAGGCCGAGTGGGGTTCCTAGGTTTGGGAGGGTGGTCTGTAGCAGGCTATAAACTGGAAGGCAGTTTTACCCACTGTTAGTTGCACATGGATAGTCTCTGATGCTTCGTGCTTTGCCACCCACCTGGAGGTGTGGGTATCTTTGATGAATATCGATACTCCCCCTCCTTTTGTGGTTCGGTCCAAGTTTTGGGGCCGAAAAGCATGGTATGAGGTATAACCTGGTAGTGCTGGGGTGCTCTCGGGAGCCCTGAACCAGGTTTCTGTTACTGCACAGATATCGATGTTCTCCATGCTAAGGAGAGTTTCGAGTGCATGCATCTTGAGGTTTAGACTTCTGGCATTGAGTAGCATTACTCTTAGTTTCTTATCCCTTGTGATACCTATGGAGGTGGGTTTGTCTTTTGAGCCTTGCCTAAAAAAGTCACTATGGGGTAGCAAGAGCCTTTGCCAATATCCGAAAGCCCAGGGTGACAGGTGCAAGCCGTCCCTAGCGAAGCATCGTGGCTTGTCGAGCATATCATCCCAAGCTGACAGGCATTGGATCCCCTTTGAATGACACCAGTACTTAAGCCAATTGTTGAAATTGATCATCTTGTCTTCATATTGTGGCATCATTCTTGGTGAGGGTAAGATGCAACTCAAGGTCAGGGTCATACCGGCCTGGGCTACATGCTCAGAGAGCTCCTTTATGTCTCTTTTCATGTAGTCCAGGGAGGTACGTCTCAGGTCATTCACACCAGCATGGACAATGACTGAGTCATATTTGTACTTGCCTTGGAGTGACCTGAGTGCTTGTGTTATGTGGCGGATCCTAGCACCCGACAGGCTGCTCACCGTGACCCTCTCCTTGTTCAGCCTGGTGAGCGGGACGCCAGTGTGCCTGACGATAGAGTCACCTATTACAAGTGTATCAGGTGTGTTGTTTAGTCTTAAGGGCTGTGACTGTTTGGCACACTGGCTTTGTGAGATATGTGTTGCACGTGTTTTGTTTTGGGGTAGCGGCTGCTTGGGTGTCTGCTTTGGAGGTCTCTGCTGCTTCGGCAGATCTTTATTTAGAGCCTCCGAGTATGTTTTTGTGTGATTATGTGTTTGGTTTGCTGTCGTGGTAGGTCTATGTGAGACTGGAATTGTAGTGAGTATGGTTTCCTTCTCCTCCTGACTGGTTATGCCAGTACTGAGTTGAGAGAGCTTAGCCTCCAGTTTGGCTATATGGTTGCATCTCTCACATGTGTTGGAATTTGTTGGGAGGAGGAGAGGGTTGTCTGTGTACATGAGGCAGTTGTAACATTGCCTCAAGATTCCCAGATTCACCAGCTGGACCGGAGAGGAGATTGACAACTGACCTTTGCACTTCAAGTGCAATTCCTACTCCTACTACTTTTGTTCATAAATACTAATAATACCTTCCATTCTTCTTTATTACATGTTAGCCACAGAATAGTACATAAACTGTTAGAAAACACTGGTACTATCAAAGACCTAACTCTACATATTGGAAGATCACATAATCCAAACCTTAAACTACTACCTTCACCTTTCTCTCTAATAGCTGGTGCTCTACATCAAAGCTTCAAATATGCCGTAAGGAGTCTAGTCCCAAAAGTGTCATCTATATCCTTTTCTAATGACTATCACCAATACATATCATTGATCAAATAACAGAAATGCTTGAAAATGACTATACCATCTATAACCAAACCCTTGAAAAAATCAAGCCACTTGAGCATCATCAATAATTTAGTACTATTGGTATAATTTGCAGCCTAACAGATTAGATCTTAACAAAATATGGACAAAGAGCTCATCCCCAACGGAGTAGAAATTCTCATAAACAGATTGGTGTTCTTTTTTTTTTTTCAGAACCAGTATTCATATGGCTCACAAAGTATGCAGGTAATAAAACTTTCTAAACTAAATGAAATTACAGTAGGTCAGAGGGACTGTTTCTTCTGGAAGAGCCGAGCCACTAGGCTCAGTTCTAGAACCCCGCTTATTTCCGTTATTCATTAAAGACTTGCCCTGGGATATATCAAATATCAACTCATTTTCTACACAGATGACATTATCTTCATAAGTGAGAACAATGCCATTAAAACAATTGGATAAATCCCTGCAGCAAGTCCTTGATAGATTATGGGGCATGGTTGCTAAACAACAAGGTAGCTTGGGTCTATATTAGGTTGCAGAAATGTCATTCTGGTGAACACCTATTCATCGACCCATAATCAGTGAAAATCACTTCAGCGATTTGCTGAATTTACTAAACGCAATGAAATAGTTGGCCCGAAGCACAATGGACAACTACAAAACATTGCCCTTTTCTCCACTGTAAAGTGATCTCGGAAATGGTATATATAGTGGGTCTATATTAGATCAGCGAATGCTTAAAAAAGCGAATGCTGATTGATCGAACTTATGTAAGCGAATGCTTACAATCTCGAACTGTCAGAACAGCGATTTTTTTCCTAGGGAAAAAAATCGCTGATCCAAAACAGATACACACAACCAAGCACACCAAACAAACAGCAATCCACACACATACACCTAAAATCTGACACCTAACCCTACACTAAACTATACACACTCCACTAACTATCCACTTACCTTAACCCAAACCCTAACCTTAAGGTCCGTCACTATCGCTCACACACCTCACCTGCTCCCTAACCCTAACTCACCTAACCTGCCCTAACCCTCACGTCCACATGATCGCACACATACCTAACCCGTGCCCTAATCCTAACTCACCTAACCCGCCCTAACACTCACATCCACACAATCGTGCACTTACCTGAACCTGACCCGTAACTTTCCACCACAGCTCTGAAAATACCAAAGCAACAGAAATGGACAACCAAATTCTTTCCCTAGGACAAAATGTGGGTTTCTGTTGCATCAATATTTTAAGCTTTTGCTTACATAAGTTTGATCAATCAGCATTCACTTTTTTAAGCATTCGCTGATCTAATATAGACCCTATATAGTTAGTGGGCTGGGTGGATTCAAGTCAACTAAAACTTGGTCCGTTGTGATTCAGGCAACTATTTCATTGCCCTTAGAAAATTCAGCAAATCACTGACATGATTTTCACTGATTAGGTGTTGATGAATATAGACCTGGTAGCTTAATATTATCTCTTTGAAAATAACCATAGTAGTATTAGATCTAATAAGAACATTAATGGTATAAAAATAAAAGAAGATTTTGAACTAAAGATTCAGCTCTTTGCTGATGATATTCTACTAACAATAGTAAATATAGAAAATTCATTAAAACATATAATTAGTTCTATGAGTCAGTTTGAAGAAATCTTGAACTTAATATAGTCATAATAAAACAAGTACTTTATTAATTAATAAAAAATATACAAAAATATTCTAACTTCATTTGGAATAGCAATCAAATTAAATACTTTTGTATAACCATCATGTTTAACAGTAAAGAAATGATGCAAACTACTTTCAACAGGTTGTTAATAAAATTTTAAGTTTAGACACAAATTGGAACAAATTCTTATTTACAATGGAAGAATGATTAGTGTTTATTAGGATGGTAATTCTCCCTAAAATATTGTTTGTCTTACAATTATTAATATTATCTCAACCCAAGAAAATGAAGAAGAAGATAAATAATATTCTACTTAAAATGTTGGCATCCTAATAAGCCAAGACTTACCTTTGATTGGCACAGAAAATGTTGGTATAATGGTGGAATAGGATTCAGTGATAGTCAATTGTATGCTACTCCAACAATTATAAACATTATACATTGTGGATAGATTCAGCTTATGATTTAAAATGGAAACAAATACATCAAGAAATGTTATTTGCAAATAATAAATATATCACAGCCAGACATAACAAATAGTCCCTAATAGTTTTATCTGGTTATTAAAAGTTGTTTGTGTAAATGGAATTATACCCTCAAATCAAATTCCCAGTTTAAATAACATAATTTCCTCTTTCCAAAAGTTCACTTATTCTAACCATTGTATTAAGACTTAATATTTTTATGCTTCCAAGTGCATATACAAAATGACTGCTTAGAAATGTATAACTTCAACAAAATGCTATATTGAAACTACAAATTAATTTAATTCATTGGCATCACAACATAAATGGTATTGATATATATACTGTTGAAAATTTAAAGGCCAAATACAATCAATTTTCTGAGAATTGGTTAATTTTACAATTATTTAGAGACTTTATGAACACAGAGATAAATAAGGTATTTAACCTAGATAACAAATCATTCCCCAGATGATTGGAATTCATAATCAATATCAATAATAATGGAATGAAAAATAAATTATATTTGTCAAAATTTATAAAATTCTTAAGTTAGATTTTACATATTAAACAATTCCTATTGGAACTATTCATCTTCTCTGAAGTATATAAGAAATTAATATTACAATCTACAGGTAAAACCTCATCTTCATTATATTGGAAAACATTCACTGGAAATTCTTACACATAGCTTTTGTCACTCCTAACAAAATTACAATTGTGAATAAATCAAATAGAATTAAATGCTGGAGATATGATTCTGAAATAATAACTGTTTGGATGCATATGGTATGTAAATGTGAAGTCATCACCCCTTTTTGGAAAGAAATTAAAAACTTCATTTAAGCTCTATGGTCAGATAGATGTAATATTTCTAAATATTTAGTTTTTATTTACTCCTCCAATTTCTAAGATTATTTCAAAAACCCAAGTGCTTCTTCTTTGGTCTATTCTTGCTATAGCCAGAAAAGTAATTACCAAAAATTGGAAAAGTAAATTACCCCCTCTAATGTTGAATTTAATAGTATTGAAAATATCATTTACAGTAGTGAATTGCATACCATAAAGATGAGAACTTCTAATCTTACACATGCATATAAATCCTGACTTAAACTTAAAGACTTGCTTGAAAAATATTAATTGCTGATATTTATAACTTTAACATATCGATCAGCTGTGGACTATGTATATAGTTATTTGTTTGCTTTATAATCGCTTTATCTATTGTTTTAAAAACAAAAAAATATTAAAAAAGGAATAAAAAAAAAGAAAAGAACCAGAATGATATTTGGTACTACACAAATGCTTGCATCTACTCAAAACATATGCTCAAAGGATAACCGTGCAACTTATTTACCACTTACTCAATCACAATACCAGAGGATTTTTATTAAATTCCAGCTACCTTTTATAAAACACAGAGAGAAGATTACAAGCAGGGTTCTGCAGCAGCTAAGATACCGTTACTGATTAGTACACTTTCTCATACCCAAGGTGAGAAAGGCCATTATCATTAATGTTTTTATTCTTGGAGTAGAATATGCTCATCCTATAATCTCCCTAAACTTTCCTCAAAATAATAAATTGCTTCACTTGACTGAAAACAAAATATCATTACTCATTCACTTAGCACAAAGCTGGGAACATCATTGCCTTAGCATTAAAAAATGGCTTCAAAAGACTGGGGTTATATTTCTTTTAAGATTTATTTAACTGTAAATTTCTCATTTAAGGTTGCTTGCAAATAAAGTAGATATAGAGGAGCCTCTTATAATCTCCATAACCATGATGGGCTCTTACTTAGATCTTCCTTTCATCTATCCATTGCAGAATGAGCATCCTCTAAAATAGACCCTACAAACTGAAACATAATGCCAAACAAAATTAGAAAGTGGTGTAAAATATAACAGTTTACATCTCTTTTAAAACATCTCCTGAAGTCTGTAAATTTAGCTGCTGCAATGCACATGGTTAATCACTACTATCTGAGAGATAGACTGAATGTTATGATTAATTTACTTTTGTGTGAATCCCCCTGTGCTTGTATGATACTACAGTACAGTAAAATGGAAGCACCAGCTTAAGTACCGAGTTAAGAAGTATATATCCATTAATAAAGCATAACCCATGGTTAGCATAGTGGGTGTCCCTACAAGTTTGTATTTTCTGTTAGGGTGTAATTGGGATGTCATGCTGCAACAGTGTTACCTGAAGATGTCTGGGAAAGATTATCATCATCATCAGCAGCAGCAGCAGCAGCATCAATCCCCTTTTTCCCATTTATCTACAAGGGGTCAGGGTGTCATGTCACTTGCAGCCATCTCACCCTATTCCATATAACTTTCCTACCTTCTTCAACAGTCATTCTTGACTGTCACAGGTCTTCTCTCACACAATCTATCCACCTCTTTGCTGGATGCCCTCATTTCCTCTTTCCTCTTTCCTTCTTCTTGTCTATCTTAAATCCTCTTCACCAAATTGTCTTCTGCTTTCCAGCACATGTGGCCAAACAACCATAATCTGTTATCTTTGCCCTTTCCTGCAATTGGAGCTACTTTGGCTTCTTTGTTTATGTATTCATTCCTTCATCAGTCCCACAGTGGGCACTTCATCTCCATCACCTATAGCTTCCTCAATTGCTCTGCCTTTACTGCCCAGGTTTCTGTACCATACAGTAGTACTAGTTGCACCATTGTCTTGTACACCTTACTTTTAAGATTTTTGGCATTCTTCTATCATACACTATCCCTAACACTCTGCACCAGTTGGCTGCAGCTCTTCTGATTCTAGCTTTGACCTCCTCAGTCAGAGTTTCTGTCCCCTCAACCACCTCTCCCAGGTACTTGAAGCTATTAACCTGTTCCACTATTTTCCCTTCGATCACCATTCTCAGATTCTTCTGCTTCCTCCATTTGCTACCATTACAACTGTCTTATCTGTACTCAGCTTCATCCTATGTGCCTTCAGTTTTGCATTCCATTCTCCTACCCTTTGCTGAAGTTTGTGCTCAGAGGCTAACTCTAAAGCCATGTCATCAGCATAATGCAACTTTGCTAATCTGTCCCCTCTGACCTGTTTGCTAATTCAGCTCATCACTGATATGAACAGCACTGGGCTTAGAGCTGAACCATGATGCACACCCACCCTACTGGGAACCCCTCTGTAAGGCTGGACACTGTTTGTATTTGAGTCATCGGTTCCTAGTACATAGCTTTCACTAGTTCTGCCAATGTTTCTGAGACTTTAAACCACTACATGATGGCCCAAATCAGCTCTACTGGGGACTTATATGCTTTCACCAAGTCTAGGAATGTCCAGTTGGACTCTTTCCTTATTTCTTGCTTCTTCTCAAGTATGTGTCTCACTGCAAACATTGAGTTGGTTATGCTGCATCCTGATCTGAATCCAAACTGCTCATTTCCCATCTTACGTGTTACTATTCTGCATATTTTGTTTACCAATCACCCTCCTCAGAACTTTAATGCAGTGTGACAGGAGTTTGATACTTCTATACTGCCCACAGATGTGAATGTCACTCTGTTCTTGAACACTGGTACTAGTATGCTTACTTGCCAGTCATCTGGGACATAGCCGGTTTTAGGCACCAGCGAACCCTGCGGTCGCTGGGGGCCCCCTGTTCCCTGGGGGCCCCCAACCACAGCAAGTTATCTTATCCTGATATTTTGTCACATCTGTAAAACCAACAAAAGCTAGTGCAGCAGTCTTGCATACTTGATAAACTATGAGGGTGATAACTCTTATTTATGTCTCCCTTAAAATTCAAAGATATTTCTGGTTGTAGTAACAGTGTTTTGTCAAGTACCAGGCATCAGCATGCCATTAAATATTTTACTACTGACATAGTGCTCCTGGCTTAGTTAAACTCTGCTTTTGGACATTTTCTCCACTAAAACTAACTACATAGCCAGCTTTTAGTCCCTGCAAAACCATGGCTGCAGGGGCCCCCCTTGATCATTTTTGTCTGTGTGGGGGCCCCACAAAAGCTGCTGCTGATTGGGGAAAAACGAGGAATGAAAAATGCATTAATTTCCTAATTATGCTCTTTAACATGAACGGGGCTGTGATATGACCCTGTTAGTATGAAGCTGATAATGAACATGAACAATATAAGCACTAGAGGGATCAGCAGCCCAGAGTGACTTACCTCAGTGCAAACTTTGGATTTTAAGAAGAGGTGATGCTTCCGATCATCAGGGATAGTTTCTCTTTCAGGTAGTTTTATAAATAATGCCAGAACACCAGATACTATAACTCAATTTCTTTGCTTAAGAATTCAGTACAATCCCAAAAATAAATACTCAGAATCATAAATATGTTTAAATATTTCTCTAATTCACTTAAAAATTACTAGAATAACATATTTTGCATCAACATCTATTTTTGGACAATAAGTATAAAACTCAGATGTCTAGATTAATTGACTGTTTGTAATCCTGAATGATTTAACAGCAAATCAGATTTTTTACGAAGGATAAAGCAAAAGTATGAACAAAATCAGGGAAGTTCTGTGAAAGTGGGGACAGTGACAAGCATGCGTTACTCCTCCATGGGATAAATCTTACTACTTCTGCTGTTTGACAACTGCTAAACAGCAGTGACTAATCTGGTGTGGCAGTACCAATGTTGCACAAGGCAGTGCTGAAATAAGTACATAACTAGTACTGCTGTGGCGTGTGTGTGTGTGTGTGTGTGTGTGTGTGTGTGTGTGTGTGTGTGTGTGTGTGTGTGTAAAAAACATCACTGATTTTGATCTGTGCATGCACCCAATAATGCCAGGACACATACATTATTCTTCTGTGTATCAAGTTTAACCTGAATGGTGCTGAGATATGTCCCTTTTAGGATAAAGCTAATAATAGCCTCTGTTTACAACCACACCCATTTTAAAACAAGCCCTGCTCAAATGTGTGTGTGTGTGTGTGTGTGTGTGTACATAAAGCTGCTACGGGTTATGCGGGGCTAGAGACTGTGTGGATATTACATCTTTAATTTTCATCACAGTCCAACCTTAGAGGTGCGCACATGAAGTCATTATAGCTTGTGTTTGAGCTGAGGGCAGTGTTTCTCACAGACCTCAGAGGTGTACAAAGAAGGTTACTATAGCTTGTGTAAGAGAGGTGTACTGTCTAGGAGCAACAAATTTGAGTATTACTGAAATCATTCTCACAATCATGTACTAGGCACATATACATGTGGCTACCTTTGACGGCTGGGGTGAAGAACATGCTATGTATATGTATATCATCAGTCACTTGAAATATATGACAAAGGCAATTTAAATCTCTGCTTTCATCCCAGTCTTACACCAGAGGGATGCATAGGCAGTGACTTGTCTTTTTTAGAGGGTTATGGAGGTAGGCAGTATTTCTAGATAAGACTTAAATATTCTCACAACTACTGGCTTGTTAGTTTACTGTAAGCTACAATTTTGTCAGCTTTGAAAATAAAGCCTTGGGCACAAATTATGCCTTGAAAGAAAAAAATAAGACTGAAATTATTTTTTTCTCCATAATTTTATTTAGGCAACCATTGGAGTAAAATGTTGAGAAAATGCTCTAAAATGCATCCCAGACCATCTGTAAACCTGTGGCTTCTTGGGCCCTGACTTGAGTTATTTCCTAAGTGGTTATTACTGGGCTGTCTTGTTCAGGAAAGGTGTGTTGAAGGATGCAAGGAAAACTAAAGCTGAACCACAACAGTAAATTTCTTTCCTTAATCATAATTTCTGTTCAAGCTATTATTGGATGAAAAGGTTGTGTAAAATGCACTTCAGAGCATATAGAAAGTTATGGCTTCTTGAAAAAGCTTAGAATAAGGCAAAATGTGAGAGAAGGAAGAAAAAGGTAACGTGGATGGTATGGGGAGCCCAAAAAGAGAAAGACTCAGAGGAGAGGACTGGAGGGTGTGTGTGTGTGTGTGTGTGTGTGTGTGTGTGTGTGTGTGTGTGTGTGTGTGTGTGTGTGTGTGTATGTGGGGGGTTGAAATGTAGGTCCAGTCATCATTTCACTTTAAGTCCAGACCTGTACATAGACTTGTTGCAATGTATCACTGTTGCAACTAAGTGCCAGTAACTCTAACTGCCCCTTTGTTAGACAGCTCAACATAGTGATAGTGTGATACATAGGCCTGTTGTAATGTAAAAGCTTGTAGCTGCAGGTCTGTCTGTGGACACTACTCCTAAAAGTTTGCAGCATGAAATAAAAGGTTGCTTAGGATGGATGGCATTGTTAGGATGATACTTATACTGGAAGTGCCTAGGGGGCCCCCAACTTGACATTTGCTGGGGGCCCCCAAAATGCTAACACCAGCCCTGATCTGGGATATGCCTTTCTGTCCATACTGCTATAAGTACCCTAAAGAACCATTTATCTCCTATTCCATCTGACATCTTGACTATATCTGCTGTAACCTCATTTGAGCCTGCCGCTTTTCCTGACTTTATTTTTCATTTTCCATTTTCCTTAGTGCTGTACTTACTTAATGTATGGTGGGCTCCTCCTATTCTGTCACTGTAGGCTGTCTGCGGTAATACAACTTCTGTGGGGTTTTCTTCATTCAGAAGCTGCTGCAAGTACTCCTTCCATCTGCCTTTGATAGCCTGTGGACTGGTGAGCAAGGTTGTTGTTCTTTACATTAGCCCACGTAATGTGGAGCATATACGTTTCTTTCATGATTGCCCGGTTAACTCACAAATCTAACTACTGTGTATAGGATATCATAACATTTAAAAATACCAACCCCACAGGAAAAAATACAAAACCTACTAATACTGCTTAGAAAAATTGTTGAAAAAATTGACTTGGCATCCCCAGCAAACTCCTTTGTAAAAGCAATTATAGACCTCAGTAACACAGAAGCAAACTTGCATCATATATGTAAGTAAAAAAATCAGCCAGTGCAAACTAGGGCATAATATAATGAAAATATAATCTTGTAATAATTTTAGAATGAAATAGTAGAATACTTTTGAAAATGGGACATTATGACAATGCAGATTGTTTTAGTAAAAAAAAAAAAGTTCAATGTGCATTAATAAAATGATAGCACATAGCTCACTGTTCCACAGCACATACGTCAGTCTGTTACAACAGTCACTGCAGTATGATACTTCAAAACAACTGCTCTGGCTAGCAAACTAGAAGTCAGAAAAACCACTCAATCTTACAAAATAAAAGGTACACATTCAGAATACTAAGAAGTCAAAAGAATTATGAAAGGGCCAGAAAGAATACTGTACATTTGAAGGAAACTCTGGTACAAATGCCCTTCCTAAGAGATCTCATAACATGAATGGTTCATTCTTGCTGCAACTCCCATTTCCAAACCAAAGCAAACTTTGATGCGTTTTACAAATATAGGGCTCCAACAAAAAGGAGTGTGCAAAAGCCAAATACAAAAGTACTGGGCTAGCCGTAACTATCAATAGTATAGTTTCTGTACAATAACAAAAAAACGTCAATGCACCCCATCCAACCAGGAACATAAAAAATACAACTTCTGTTCTGAAAGGGTAGGTAAGCAATACATTTAATGTAATTGTGGTGGGTAATCAATAAACTGAAAATAACTGTGGAGGTAATTACTTGTTGAAAGATGAAAGTGCTTAACTTGAATAAATATTTTTTTATTTAATTTGAACAATTACTTTCACTTTATTGCTTACCCTCCCTTTCAGTACCTCTTCCCCTGGTATACCTACATTACACTTATTTTTTTGTGTTCCTAGCTTCTGTACAAGCTTTACAAATGTTTCATCAACTCTAAAAAGTGGGCAATGAGGCATACACACCCTGTTTACATCTCTTACCAGCTACAACCAACAAATTAAAATATAGTTTCTTCAAAAGTAGCTGTACCTTGCAACCTATATAAAGCAAACCCTGGTAATTTCTTAACTCCTGAGTCAAGCTCTTTAACAGGAAATCAGTTTTGTCTTTCAGGCAATGCTAAACTACTGTCTCTGATTAAAAAAAAAAAAGATTCAGGATTTGCCTTATCTCGGGCAAGCTGTACATTAAACATTGTGATGATCTTCAGGGAATATTGGAAAGGAAGCAAATCACATGCCTTTTTGAAATTATTTAAAAGATAATAGCTCTATACATCCACTGTAAAATATGATGATTGCCATCTCTGTGTTTAAAAACAGACACGCTTCCTTGTAATGTCACTACTATCACCCCTAACTGTGGTCACAGTCAACCACAATGATTATCTTCTGATGAGACTAGACGTAAGGTAACAGAAATCACATGCAGCCTGCAGGTTCAGTATCAATCCAAACTAAACTTGCTGGAACACAAGCATTAGCTGCCTCGGGTTCACCCACCCATAGTGTCATTTGAGGGGATGAATGGGTTCCTAATGGGATGAAAAAGGCAGATAGCAGCAGGTGCTATGGATCCACACAGACACACACCACACATACATACACACACACACACACACACACACACACACACACACACACACACACACACACACACACACACACACACACACACACACACACACTCAAAAAAAAAACTTTACAAAAATTAGGGAGCCAAACAGGACTGGAAGAATGAAAATGTACCAGAACAACAGAATTCCAGGCAGAATAAGACATGCTCCAATAGAAGGTTTGCAAAAGGGAAGCTTCCCACCATGACCTTTAGCCATCAAGTTTACCCACCACTTTTTACTGTAGTTTGTATACTTTTTAAATCAAACTTGGCTTCATGAAAACAATGCTTTTGTTATTATGTATAAGCAAAATGACCTAAAATGAACCTGCTGTGTTAACAGACACTTTGGTAGATGTTGTTCTGTATTTCAACAGCCATAACCCCACGTGCAAAAAAGGAGAGAACATTATCAGAAATGTACAAGTTAGAAGAATCAAAGCCGAGTTAAGGGGATAAGGGACCCTCTACCATATGCGATAAAATTAGGGATTTACAGCTTATTTAATAAAATACAGAGATTCTACTTATAGCTAACTATAAAACCTCTCATTGAGTCTGGCATGTACGTTCATATTTAGAGTTTATTTTTAATTACACCAAAAGGACATTTGTATTTCAAAAGAAGAGCAGTAATCTGCGGGGTTATTCATCCCAATACATCTATTGTTAGCAATCGGAATTGTTAAAGGGACTTATTTTGGGTAATATTTTATAGGAATATCAAAGCATGTCTGGTTTAGGACTTCTTAAGTAGAAGCCCATCATAAACTAAAGAATTCCCAGATGATTAAAACTATCTGTCATTAAGCAGGCTGCAAATAACTCTGTCAAGAACATCAGACTGAATGCAAGAGTGCGCTCAGTAGACTCACATGCTATAGGTCACAGTGCTGATCATGTCACAATCTCTTCTAAAGCCTTGTAAGTACATCCACCCAGGCAAAATGTATAATTAGAAGCTTAGCGAAGGTGGTAACTAAGAACAAATGGTACTTACATATTATCGCAACCAGATTTTCACGCTAACGCTGGTTGCTTCTGTTTTCCTTTAGAAAACAAAATTGACAGTATTAAAATGAAATAAAGTATTTTCTGTAATATTTGTAATTGGTAGTACTATTTAACATTAAAAACGCTGAGAAAATAATATTGTAAAATAGCTTGTCCCTTTTTCGGAGATTAACTCATGTCAGTCATGCTGTGTGATGCGTGTTCCACAGCAGAATAACTGCTTTAAAGAGCTAACTGAGTGCAATCGCTGATAACCCCCCCCCCACACATACCAACAGAAAAACAATGAGTGAGCCACGCATAGCTTTCCAGCTGTAAAACATGCAGAAATCCCTGAGGTACATCACCAGAGTTTGTCCCAATATGTCACTATCACAACATAAAAACGTACCCACCAAAACAAACCAAACCACACCTGGTAACTCCCTTCTGCCATCACGGCAGTGCCATGAAAAACTACCCCGGATTACCTGTCAACATCATGCCCCCATCACTCTTGCAAGCCCTTAATTCCTGCAAGTTTCTGTCACGAAGGTTAACGTACAAAACTACAGCTGAAAAATAAGTAAAGGTATCTCCGAAAAGCACCTAACATATGCACGATTAACTGGCAAAGTCCTTTCCGGCCAAATACACGTGCAAACGCAACCACTCCAAAGTAAAGGGTAAAGCTATTTTCAAACCTTCCTTTTTCAGCCGTTTAACAGATAAACCTTCCTAAAACCAGAGAACATTAAAGAAAACTTGTTTCTGAGGTTTTTAATACTTTCTCGATGCTACTTGACACAATGAGAAGCAAGCAGCATTACCGCGAAAATCTGGTTGCGATAATACGTAAGTACCACAATTGCAAGTACAATGAGGAGACCTACAGTTGCCAGCTGTGCAGCTATTGGCACTGATGGGCATGAAGACAGGAGATTGTTGTTTCTGAGAAAAGGCATGTACCCTTCCTTCAGTCATGTTCATTTCAGTGAAGTAATTAGTTTGGCCAAGTATTCAGAAGCAAGGTGACAGAAGCAAGCTGCCAAACACTGAATCCATGTTGAAGACATTTTGGCCCTGACTGCCTCCAGAATATTTTTGTTTAACTAGTAGTCTATTCCATGGAGAAGCCAGAAAGGGAAGAATCAGAGTGAACCTGATATTCTAGCTCACCCATCCAATGGGTGTTGGCGGAATCCCAACACAGGACTGTCACCTGGCAGAAGGTCTGCAGTTATAGTAGATGTAAGTAGAGCACTGCTGGAATCCCACCACAGGACTGCCACCTGGCAGAAGGTAGTTATTTTATAAACTCTGGTGAGTGCAACCTTGACAAGGCTGTAAATGGAATTTACATGGTATTTCAGGTGGGTACAAGCATGTGTAGTTCCAGAGAGTCCAGCAACAAGGGCATTATATCACACTTTCAGGACAGTGAGGGGCATACTTCTTGACTGTCCCAGGCTTTGCAGAATGTCCATTATTTTGACTGAGAATTTTGCCCTGTCCCCTTAAAAGTTTATTTCTGATAAATCAACACGGTGTGGTAGAAGAGTGGCAAACAACACAAATAACTAAAATCCACTCCTAGAGCCAATGACCTACGACCGCAGTTGAAAAAACAAGTTTATTGATCCACAGGTCACAAATCACAAGTGTAATCCACAAAAAATCACAATATAAAATCCACTTGGAACACAACATGTTAAGCGCTTTCGTCAATAGATTTCATCAGAACAATTCAAAACTTGTGCAGTTAACCTTTTTATATAAAAAAAACTGCCATCAATTAAGTTAAACAACCCTAAATTAAAGTGACAGTGTTAGTCTGAGCTAAAAGATACTATGACAAATAAAAATTTCACTTGAAAGTCTGCAAATCACTCAAAACTTAAAACATAGTATATACAATATGTATACATCTATATTAAAACAAATATGATAAAGTATGTTTTATTTAATTGTGTTGGAATGATAGAAAATGTTGTTACATTGTTTCTGGGACAAACTAATGGTAAAGTAATAAAATATTAAAAAATATTAAAAAGTAGAAGCCACTAGGGTGTTTCAAAGTTTAGTTGCCCGATACCTCAGTTCGGGCATTAAACTAATATGTTCATTAATCCCTGGAACTACAGTGGCATTTAGTCTAAGTTGCCATCTTACTTCTGCTCTAAGCAGTTGGTTGGCCAACTCACCTCCCCTGATATTCTTGGCCGCAACCTCCAAAATCCCAAACCGAAAGTCGTGGTCCGGGTAGTTGGCAATATGTTTATAAAGGGCATTGTTATCATCCTTCCTTAAAATACTGTATATGTGTTCATCAATTCTCCTATTCAGTTTTCTTTCTGTTTTCCCTACATAAAAATATCCACAGGCCTGACAAACAGCAATGTACACCAAACCCGTGGTGGTGCAAGAACCTGCAACAAAGTTGACAACAGTCTTGTAGGGCCCAAGTTCCACTGATGGAGTATCAATTATGAATTTACAGTATTCACAAGCCCCACACTTAATAGTTCCTTTTTTATAACCTTTCTTGTCCGGAATTTGGTTTTCCAATAAATTTTTTAAATTTCTATTAACCCTATATGTAAAAAAAGGCTCATCTCCTAAGACTTCCAATAATTCTGTATTCCCTTTAAACATTACCCAATTATTTTTAATAATGTTTTTAACTCCTAGTGAAGTTTCCCCATATGTTAACACCATCGTCTGTGTAAAATCCTTATCTTGACTGGGGGTTTGGTTAACAATACCCTCCTCATCACCAAGAAGTGGCTTAAACCTAGTACCCCATTCACCAAACACCTGGTCCCTAATATTGTTAATAAAGTCCGAAGGGTAACCCCTAGCTCTAAACATACTAGCTACCAGTTCCATTTCTGACCTAACCAGGTCTAAATTTGAACACATTTGAGCTACACAGACCATTTGTCCCTTTACAATATTCCTCTTTACAAAGGTTGGATGGCTACTTGTAAATTCAAGATAGTCATTAGAAAATGTTGGTTTTCTATAGACACATGATTCAAAACAATTGGACCTCACATCTTTAGTTATTCTAACATCTAAATAATTAATATGGGAGTTCCCACTATTCCCAGTGAATTTAAAATAATCACGTAATCCGTTCAGAAAATCAAGAAATTTTTCGTGTATTTCACCCCCTTTCCATAAAATGAAGAGGTCATCAAGAAACCTTAGATATACTAACCAATGTTCGTTATAGGGTGGTTGAAAAACAAAAATAGTTTCCCACCTATACATAACAAGATTGGCAACTAAAGGGGCACAGCTGTTACCCATTGCCACCCCTTTTGTTTGTCGAAAGAATTCTCCACCAAAACTGAAAAAAATATTTTTAAGGATCACGTCCATAAGTTCAGTAATGAAATTAATCATAGTGTTACTTAAACTAGTTTTCTCTACCAAAACCTCATAAAAAAATCTAATCCCTTATCATGAAGTATGGAAGTGAATAAATCAACCACGTCTATTGTGGAGAAACTGACGTCTTTATCATAATAGTCTCTCTTGATCCTCCGTAAAAAATCCACTCTTCTACCACACTGTGTTGATTTATCAGAAAGAAACTTTTAAGGGGACAGGGCAAAATTCTCAGTCAACAGATTTTAGTTATTTCTTTCTGATAAATGACTCAGGGTTAGAGTCAACTGATAAAATCAGACTTCAGAGTTTCATACATCTTACTGTTTAGAAAATATATGTTGATGCAAAACTTGTTGTATTGACTTTGTGTTGGCGTAATTTAAAGAGTCCCTGATTTTTGGCTATTGTCTCACGATTATTTTTTGTCTTTGTCCTTGGTTCATGAGTAAAGGTTAAAAGCTATGAAGGGGGTGTTGTCCATAGCCAAAAAATATTTCATCATCTCCTGCTGGGTGAGGTATTCAATCCCCTGCACTCATCTCTCAGTGTTTTTGCACAGAAAGATTGAGGCAGGAAAGAATGAATAGATCAATAAGGAACTGGGAGATTGTTGGCTAATGGAGGCAGGTGAGAGTGCAGGGGCCAGAAATTATTAAATAAAAAAAAGCAGACTATCAATGGAATCTAATCAAACAAATGTCCATGTTAACTGTTCTCCCAAATACGTGCTACAGCTCAAATTACTATAGTGATAAATAACCATATATAGTTAGAAAATCCCAAAAGGAGAGTCCAACTGTAGAAAACCCAACGCACTGTCCAAAACACAAAGTGTTAGAAAAGTACACCAGCAGCAGCCAAGCAGTAAACCACGAGAATTTGTATAAATCCAAACCACGTTTAA